>NW_027362772.1:82735244-82805244 GCF_046119375.1 Phyllobates terribilis
TCCATACGGAATACTGGCCCCCATATAAGGCTCCATACGGAATACTGCCCCCCATATAAGGCTCCATACAGAATACTGGCCCCCATATAACGCTCCATACAGGATACTGGTCCTCTTATAAAGCTCCATACAGGATACTGGCCCCCATATAACGCTCCATACAGGATACTGGTCCCCTTATAACGCTCCATACAGGATACTGGCCTCCATATAATGCTCCATGCAGGCTGTTACCCCCCACATAATGCCCCATACAGGCTGTCTCCCCCCTTATAATGCTCCATGCAAGCTGTTACCCCCCACATAATGCCCCATACAGGCTGTCCCCCCACCGTATAATGCTCCATGCAGGCTGTTCCCCCCACATAATGCACTAAGCAGGCTGTCCCCCCCCCTTATAATGCCCCATGCAGGCTGTTCCCCCCTTATATTGCCCCATGCAGGCTGTCACCCCTCCTCTTTATAATGCCCCATGCAAGATGTCACCCCCTCTCTCTATAATGCCCCAAACAGGATGTCACCCCCCCTCTTTATAATCCCCAATCAGGATGTCACCCCCCCTCTTTATAATGCCCCATTCAGGATGTCACCCCCTCTCTTCATAATGCCCCATGCAGGATGTCACTCCCCTCTGTTTATAATGCCCCATGCAGGATGTCACCCCCTCTCTTTATAATGCCCCATGCAGGATGTCACCCCCTCTCTTTATAATGCCCCATGCAGGATGTCACCCCCTCTCTTTATAATGCCCCATGCAGGATGTCACCCCCTCTCTTTACAATGTCCTATGCAGGATGTCACCCCCCTCTCTTTATAATGCCCCATGCAGGATGTCAGCCCCCCTCTCTTTATAATGCCCCATGCAGGATGTCACCCCCTCTCTTTATAATGCCCCATGCAAGATGTCACCCCCTCTCTTTATAATGCCCCATGCAGGATGTCACCCCCTCTCTCTATAATGCCCCATGCAGGCTGTCACCCCCTCTCTCTATAATGCCCCATGCAGGATGTCACCCCCCCTCTCTTTATAATGCCCCATGCAGGATGTCAACCCCCCTCTCTTTATAATGCCCCATGCAGGATGTCACCCCCCCATATTATGCCCCATGCAGGATGTCACCCCCCCCCCATATTATGCCCCATGCCTCCATACATTAAAAAAAAAAATCAAATACTCACCTCCCTCCTCACCTGCTGCAGCTGCTCGGGTCGGGACTCCAGCGTTGGCGGCGTCTTTCCGCTCTGTGCTCCCTGTGACAGCCCAGGGGGAGGGCGCGGTGGAAAGACTTCACCGCACTCTCTGACCTGAGACGTCACAGAGAGTGCAGAGCAGGAAGACGGCGGATCTGCAGAGGCACGGGGAGAGGTAAGTATCCGGCTGCCGGGGCCCTGAGCAAGCGGGGGAGAAGGGCGGGCGCTGACACCGCTCTCCTCCGCCCATAGCCCAACGGGGTGCGTGACCGCCAGTGGGCCCCCCTGCCTGCTCAGGGCCCCGGCACTTGCCCGGGTGCGCCGGGTGCTGACGCCGGCCCTACTTATATCCTACCTGCCTTTTCAATCATAGGGGCGTGCTTGTCATATTCAGTCAAGGGCGAGCGCAGCATTCACTCACTGCTGGCGCCGTCCATGTATTTGAATCCTGTTCCTGACCAGCGCTGATATTGTGGGACGCAGGCGCACTTGTAGATGTCCGGCCGCCTGCGCAGTGAGGCTCTGTGATTACCAGATTCACTGCGCTTGCTCTGGGAACATAGCGCGTTAAAGCGCATGCGCAGTGAGGCTGTGTGATTATGACTTTTTCTTCACTTTGAAAATTGTTTAAGTTGGCTGAGGGACTGGGTGGTTTACCTAGGACAAGGAATGGCCATGTGTAAGAAAAACCGCTACTGATTGTAAATTACAGATTCTGTTAACTACAATAAATAAGTTGGTTAACAAGAAACACTTTGATATAGTGCACTACACAATACAGTTCTCTTTTACACACTGTATAGTTTGCTAAAAGGCACACGTTTTAGTGGGAGAGGCCGAAAAATGAACGAGTAATACAACCGTTTATGGATGCTGTAGTGTGGACCCCTAGAGTCAATTCTCCTGGTGGGCCCTAGGCACCCCAGTCCGACCCTGTATGAGGCCTTTACATGGTATCAACGCCTGCGATGAGAACGCCACATCATAGTAATAGCAGAATCACAAATATAAGATTATATGAACAGATTAAAGCAAGATTTCTATTGCTGGCTGCAGAATGAGTTAACTGGGATATCATCAGTGAGTTTGATCTGACTGGAGAAGTAACTACTCTTGTTTTTATTCTTTTGAGCTCCATTCAGCTAATTTATGATTTATCACCTTCCCTGAGCATACATGGAAATCATGGGGTCCCATAGCAGAAGTAATAATTAAGCCCCCACAAAAAAACATTAATATTCAGCGGGGTCACAGAAGAGCATACCTCACAAGTTTGCAACCCTTCCATAGTAATTTTGCCCCAATTGAAGCCCCCTAGTGTTCCCACGTACTAAGATACTCCTTTAATGGCCAAAAATGTGCCCCCAAACACAGTAAGATACCCCCACAGTGAATTTCTCCACTGTACCCTCCACACATACAGTATGATGACTCTACAGTACCCCCGCAAAGTATGATAAACCCCAGTGACCTCTACACAGTATGATGGCCCTCGCATAACCCTCCACACAGTATAATGGACCCCGCACAGCCCTCCACACTGTATAATGGTCCTCATACAGTGTAATGGCCCCCACTATCCACCCAAGCAGTATAATGACCCCCATCAGCCACTTATACAGTATAATGCCCCTCACCACACAGCCCTCCAAATAGTATAATGGCCCAAACACAACGCTCCAAATAAAATAATAGTCCTCACATAAGCCTCTAAACAATATAATAGTCCCCACCCAGCCCTCCAAATAATATAATGGACCCCACATAGGCCTCCAAATAGTATAATAGTCCCCATACAGCTCTTCAAATAATAGAACGGTCCCCACATAGCCCTCCAAATAGTATGATAGCCTGACACATAGCCATTCAAATAGTAGTATAATGGCCCCCACAGAGCACTACAAATAGTATGATGCTCCCCACATAATCCTCCAAATAGTAGAATGATGGCCCCCACATAGTTCTCCAAATAGTATGATGGTCCCCAAGACAGCCCTAAAATTAGTATTTTAGCACCCCAAATATGATGATGCCCCCCAAATAACCCTTCAAATAATATGATGGCCTCCAAGTAGCCCTACAAATAGTATCATGGCCTTCCAGTTTGCCCTCCAAATAATATGATGGCCCTCACAAACTACTTATTAATTAAAAAAAAAATACTCACCTCTCCCCATTCCCCTGCTGTTCTGGTCTTTGCAGCATGTGGTTTGAAACTATGCTCAGCTCGGCACAGTGGACGCGATTTTGGGACATTATCACGTCCACTGAGCTGAGACATCAGAAGCACAGAGGAGAATGATGGAGGAGGGAGCAGACGGTTCCCTCCTCCATCATTCCTTTCAATTGTATCTGCATCCAGAATGTGGATACAGTTGAAAGTGTGATGCTGGATGCGGGGGGCCCGATGCCTGTGCTGACATCGCCACCTGTCTCACAGTTGCAAAGCAGCTGCGGGGTCTGCCGTTATTAGCGGTATGCCAATGTAGCACCCTGAGGATTCGGCTGCTACAGGAGTATTGCACCTCAGCCAGAGGTGTGATATTCCACTCCCGGGTAAGGATGGAGTGTGGAACTGAGCTCGGTAGGCTGCATGCACTACACACATCCCATTTCCGGAGGGCAGACCAACGGTACTCCCACTTAGAAATGTGCAGGTACGACCGAGTCTGTCCTTGGCTGGAGTGGGAGGGGGGTGGAACATCCCAAGTAGTGTAGGGGCAGATAGGGGGAGCAGCCTGGGTAAAGTTAGGAGCTCATTGGGTGCTGGTCACCTGAGCTCACACATAGAGGGATATATAAGGTGGGCACCAACTTAGATCAGGGTCAGTTGCAGAGAGTCAGCAAGCAGAGGAGAAGAGCGGCCCAGAGTGAGAGAGGAGAGAAGAGAAAGAAAGACCCAGAAGGGGGAGCAAGAAAGGACTCTAAGAACCCAAATTTAATCCCCGGGTGAAGAGTCGGCACAGGGTACCGGATCCCAAACTGGTGGGGGCAAAAGCACACCCTAGCCAGAGACCGGAGGCCGTGGGCAGCATCTGCCATGGCCACCCACCACATCCACCCCGAAGGCAAACCACGTGTAGGGTCAGGGAACCCAAGGCCAAGGGTCGCCCAACAGAAGGTCCGAGGGAGCTGGACCTAGGTGGATCCCTGGTGGGGATGGCCAGAGGAAAGGACAGAAGGAGAGCTCAGGGCCACGCTCCGGACTTGTTTGGGGGTTGGCTGAATCCAGGACCTGGTGGACGCAGCACGGCTCGGGTGGTCACTTGAAGCTGGAGTGACCGGAACATCTGCAGTAAGTAAATACCCTAAACTGCACAACCCGACTCTGTCTCTGTTTGCCGTCTACACTGCACCACCACAACCCCCATCCTCTGCACCTGATCCCCCTGAGGCTATACCCCTCCCGTTGGGGGTTATCCTATCAAGCTGCACCAACACCATCAGCCTCAGCGGACCCTGCTGCAGCGGCGGCCACAGTGACCGCAACACAACGGGTGGCGTAGTCGACAATAAAGAACTTAATAACATCTGTAGGACTGCCACATACAACTGAGTTTGACACCCTGGGCACGGACCGGGTCACAGCCACTCGGAGACTACAACCCCCATCTGATCCGGCTCCGGGTATTCCCCTGAAAAAGGAATATGTCCCAGGGGGCGCGTCAACTTTGGCGTAGTCGGCAGGATTACGTGCCCGCAACAACCGGGTACTGCGTGCCTGAAGAAAAGTGCAAGTTTACCTCAGAGAGAAGTCTCCTGCCGGTTCCGGAGGGTCCCCGCCATCGGACCCCATCACCAGTCGATCCCCGCCGGTTGTCCGCCATTTCCAGCTTTTTCCCGCCATCTGCAGAGTTTCCCGCCACTGGGAAGCGGTTCCCGCCATTTCCAAGGATTTCCCGCCTTGGAAGAGCAGACGCCATTATGGGCGTGCCAGAGGGTGGCAAGAGGCCACCTCCCATCGTGGGCCAGGACCGAAAATGGCGCCAAAAGTGGAAACCGCCCCCACCAACAGAGACTGTGATGCTAGAGGTGTCTGTCAGCATGAAAGAACTGCCCCTGGAGCTGACAGTCACCAAGTTGCCCCGGGACCGCCCTCGAAGTGGGAGGAGACGAAAGAAAAGAACGAAGATGGGTGCCGCCTGGAGCAGTCTGGAGCGAGCGCACCCGGAGGCAAGAAGCCTGGAGAAGAGTATGGAGAGAGCTTACCCGGAAATGGAGAAAGAGCAGAGCAGCACCGGCCCGCTGGCCAGGAGCCTGCTGGAAGAAGAGCAGAGCAGCACCGACCCGTTGGTCAGGAGCCTGCTGGAAACTACGACCCCACTAAACCTAGTGGAGGTCTTAGCACAGCTCCCCCGAGACCGGGAGTGTGCGCAGACTGCCCTGGAGGGCCTCGCACGGAGGATGGCCCGGGTACAGCGAGAGACATTGGCGGAGTGGAGCCGAGAGATGGCCCAGCAAACCAAGACCCGGAGCATGCCAACCAAGACGAGGAGACTGACCGCCTCTGAGGATGGCGCGGGAGGACCCAAGGCCGGAGACGGCGCCGAGAAGGGAGCCGAACGCATGGAGGCAGGTAATGGGGACGTCTATACCCCAAACCGGGAAACCGCTTACCTGCCCCAGCTCCCCGTCGCAGAGCCCGAAAGTCCCCCTGCCGTGCCCGAAACCGCCATGTCATCGCCGCGGACTAGGCCCCAACTGGAAGCCGCGACCCCTGTGACGTCACCCGCCTCGACCCCGAGCGTGACCAAGCAGGAAGTACCACCAGCCTGGTCGCAAGGCCTAGTACCCCCGGGCGCGGCATTACCAACAGCGCCCCCTACCTCCGCGGAGCCACCGGCCTGGTCGCAGGGCCAAGTAGCCCAGGGCGCCGCCGTCCTTACGGTGCCCTTCACCTTCCAGGTGCCCCAGGCCTGGCCGCAAGGCCTGGGCAACCCGGGCGCCACCACCACCGCGCCCATGAGACCGAGAGTGCCGCATCTGGGAGAGGACTTGTTTGCCCAACACACGTGCCCGGATGGGCAGCCTTTCATCTGGCCCCAGGAATATTATGAACTGGAGCAGCAGAGGAAGGTTGGGGCCATGTGTGCACCCCTGATCCCGGCTCCGAAGCCCGTGATAAGGATTTCGCCCCCGCTTGAGGAGACCCAATTTGAGTGGGACCCCACCGGAGAAGATCTAATGGGGTTCACTCAAGAGACCCGGGCAGCTGCAGCAGAGCGTGCTGAGTGCTGCCGCCAGCAGCTCGAGGAGTTTGCAAGGGAGCGGAGAGAGAGGCGGGTCCGGGAACAACAGGCCCAAATAAGGAGCGCCGAGCAGAAGAGCCGGACCAGGAGGGACCCCCGTGCAGCGCATAGTCCCCGCACCACCGGGACTGTGATCAAATTTAATCTGCAGCATGGGTGGGGCTTTATCCGAGATCGTAATACCCCCGGCGACGTCTTTGTCACGCGCAGAGACGTTGAGTCCCATCTGCCGGAGGGGCACAGAGGTCGTGACCTTTACATCGGGGACGAGGTCACCTTTACCCGGCACAAGTGTGCCAAAGGACCTTACGCCCTCCATGTGCATCGCCTGACAGAGGAGGAGCAAGAGGACCCGGACGGGTCTGAAGCTAAGATCCCCAAAGAAAGAGCAGGAGGAAGACGTCGTTAAGTACAGCGGAGCAGGAGCTGTAAATAGTTACCCGACCGGGTACCAAAGAAACTGTTAATGCAAATATAGTCCCCGTTGGGACCAGCAAGAGTAAATTGTTAACCCGTGTGTCCCCTATCCATACCAGGCTGAGGACTGTGAGCAGCCATTCCCCTCCCTTTACCTGGCCGAGGACTGAGAGCGGCCACACTACCCCTGTACATAGTTGCGCTTCCTAAAGCGCCCCCTACTGGTTTTACCGTAAAACCACCTTTGAGAAAAGGAACTGTCGCACTTTGCCCGGTCAACAGTTGCACAGTGACCGGAGGAGGAGCCAGAGACGACGAGAATGTTATTTATATGAAAAGTTTTATATGATGATGCTGATATATATATGATGTTTTATATGTTTATATGTTGATGTTTATGAAAAAAATTGTATGTTTGGATGTTTTTGTCTTACAGCCCGAGGACGTGCTGTGATTTACCAGGGGGGAATGTAGCACCCTGAGGATTCGGCTGCTACAGGAGTATTGCACCTCAGCCAGAGGTGTGATATTCCACTCCCGGGTAAGGATGGAGTGTGGAACTGAGCTCGGTAGACTGCATGCACTACACACATCCCATTTCCGGAGGGCAGACCAACGGTACTCCCACTTAGAAATGTGCAGGTACGACCGAGTCTGTCCTTGGCTGGAGTGGGAGGGGGGTGGAACATCCCAAGTAGTGTAGGGGCAGATAGGGGGAGCAGCCTGGGTAAAGTTAGGAGCTCATTGGGTGCTGGTCACCTGAGCTCACACATAGAGGGATATATAAGGTGGGCACCAACTTAGATCAGGGTCAGTTGCAGAGAGTCAGCAAGCAGAGGAGAAGAGCGGCCCAGAGTGAGAGAGGAGAGAAGAGAAAGAAAGACCCAGAAGGGGGAGCAAGAAAGGACTCTAAGAACCCAAATTTAATCCCCGGGTGAAGAGTCGGCACAGGGTACCGGATCCCAAACTGGTGGGGGCAAAAGCACACCCTAGCCAGAGACCGGAGGCCGTGGGCAGCATCTGCCACGGCCACCCACCACATGCACCCCGAAGGCAAACCACGTGTAGGGTCAGGGAACCCAAGGCCAAGGGTCGCCCAACAGAAGGTCCGAGGGAGCTGGACCTAGGTGGATCCCTGGTGGGGACGGCCAGAGGAAAGGACAGAAGGAGAGCTCAGGGCCACGCTCCGGACTTGTTTGGGGGTTGGCTGAATCCAGGACCTGGTGGACGCAGCACGGCTCGGGTGGTCACTTGAAGCTGGAGTGACCGGAACATCTGCAGTAAGTAAATACCCTAAACTGCACAACCCGACTCTGTCTCTGTTTGCCGTCTACACTGCACCACCACAACCCCCATCCTCTGCACCTGATCCCCCTGAGGCTATACCCCTCCCGTTGGGGGTTATCCTATCAAGCTGCACCAACACCATCAGCCTCAGCGGACCCTGCTGCAGCGGCGGCCACAGTGACCGCAACACAACGGGTGGCGTAGTCGACAATAAAGAACTTAATAACATCTGTAGGACTGCCACATACAACTGAGTTTGACACCCTGGGCACGGACCGGGTCACAGCCACTCGGAGACTACAACCCCCATCTGATCCGGCTCCGGGTATTCCCCTGAAAAAGGAATATGTCCCAGGGGGCGCGTCACCAGTGCCATTGTTATGTGACATGAGCCCCGGGAGAGCCAGTGCCGAGACAGCTGGTACAACACCAACACCGAAGGTGAATATAAGTGTTATTTTACTGGGGAGAAACATAGGGATTTAGAAGGGGTTGTCTGATTAGTGGACATCCCCTTTAAGTAATCAAGTTCATTAAAGGGGTTGTCCACTACTGCACATCCCCAGCTTATTACATTTAGGACTTCAGCACCGCTTTTTCCGGACATTGCTATGACTTGTTATGTCCTCTGCAGCCAATTAGCAGATGTTGGTCAATAGTCTGTCAGGACGGACATCTGCTCTGAAGAAATAGAGTTTTTGAGACTTGTAGACATTATGGAATAACGTCCATAAAAATATCCCAAGCCGGTATTGGTCCTCCAAGAAGCATGAAGCCCTCGCTGCTACTAACTTACTCCCATACCTGGATCTACCTAGATGATGAAAACACTTGGACTGTAAGGTACAAATCAGGTGAAATTATGAAACCTGGAGGGAATGTCACTTCAGGTTGTGCGTAGATATCCGTAGATAGAAGTTGTTATTTATCCGCCATTAATGAAATGTTTTGTCCATTTTTGCTCCACAAATCTGAGGCCGATGAATGGGGGAATGGCACCAATGCTATGGAGAATGCCTTGAAAATTGAAAAGGGCGTAAATAAGGCTCTGCTGGACCTCCACAAGATTGCTATGGACCATGCGGACCCTCATGTAAGTGACTCCCCCATAGCGTATAGATACCGCGTGTTCATTTTATAAAATATCCTCCATGAAGGAACAGTTCATGTATCTTCTGTGACCTCCATATTGTGCTGTTCCTGGAAATGTAATACCACCTGACTACTAGATGTCACGTTCCCCTTTATAATGGGGGGTGTTCCAACACAAGCTGCATATTATGGCACTGTTATAAAGCTATGGGACAATTCATTAGTGTATTTGCACCTTTTTTTTCTAGTTTTTAGTGTTTTTCATTTGCGCCTTGTTCTTCTTTTAATTTGCGCCTTTTTGAAGTCTGCAGCGTTCCCTTTTTTTTCATTGATCATTATGGGGTTTCCGGCTAATTATCTAATTGTGACTTTTTAAAAAGTTGTCACATTTTTACTCAAATATATTTCAAGTGATTTTGTGTTCTGTAGTCCGGGAGGTTTTTTTGCACAAACTTTGCAACATTTTAGCATGCCACTTTTTTGCGATACAAAGACACAAAAAGGTTTAAAGACAAAAAAAATACAGTTTTGATTTTGGGCAAAATCCATGAACCAGGTGCGCCACTTTCAGGAATTTGGCACAAAAAAATCAAATGATACAAAAGAGAAAAGGGACTTGAAAAAATACAATGTTGTATTGGGCCCTATGACGGCACAGCACAGATTTTAGTAAAGGTTTTGCAGGATTACTAAGAGGGGTTCACATGCTATCAATTGTTAAAAAAACAAGCAAAATGATGACTCGGACCCTCTGATTTTCGAGGTATAAGACTACGTCCCCACAATGAGCTTCTAGTGAGTTTTAGATATAGCAGATTTTCTGCCCCATTAAGTAAAATAGGTTACTTGAATTTTTTTCGAAAATATACAGCATAAAAAACTCACCCAAAACTCATTGTGAGAACGTAGCCTAAGGGTATGTGCACATCATTTAGACGCCGGTGAGTTGTCCTTGGTGAAGCTCTGCCACCGGTGGTTTTCACTCTATACTTTAAAGGGAACCTGTCATGTCCCTAAACGCTATTAACCTGCAGATATGGGGTTAATCTGCAGGTTTATAAAGCTGCCGGGCGTCTTACTGAAAGGCCGGCTACCGGGAGGAAATGCACTTTATTCCCCACGGCAGCCTCCAGCTTTCAGTCATAGAGGCGCGGCCGGCGTGGCTTCAGTCATTGTTCAGTACATAGTGAGCGGCGGCTATAACCGCACCCTGGCACTGACTGACAGCCGGCTAAGCGGCCCCTGTAACCGCTCCCTGTAAAGACTGACAGCCGGATCTGTACTGATGTACTGCTGAGCTGTCAGTCAGTGCCGGGGCGTTGTTACAGCTGCCGATCACTGTATATTGAGCGGTGTCTGAAGTTGCGCCGGAAGTGTGGCACCCCAGGGGTCTGGTTTCCACAGTAATAGCAATATTACGTCTGTGAGCAGGTGGGAGGTTTCCTGGTCAGACATCCTATGCATGCCACACCTCCTGCCCAGTCCTGGGAGGGGAAGAACTTCCCCTATATAAAGCTGGGGCTGAGGCAGGGTTAGAAGAGAGTGAGAGAACACAGACAGAGACACAGTCTGGTCTGTAGTGGAGCAGCTTTAGGAGCAAGAAAGATCAGGAGCTGTGTGGGAGCTGTGCTAAAAGAGATCAGGGGCTGGAAGCTGTAGAGCTCGCCCTGATTGAAGAGTTCTTACCGGACCCGGAGTCCGAGGCTGTGGGGACTAATCCTTACCCAGCAGCAGAAACCGCCCGGCAGGGGATTTCAGGTCCTCTGGCCAAGAAACCCGAAGGCACGGTCACACGCAAGGGACCAGCACCGCCGTCGTGGAGCGGAAGCTACCAGAAGGCCCCGAGTCACCGGCCATACGGGTGAGCACCACACGGTACACTCAGGGACGTGGGCTACTTTTACCCGCCTCTAGCAAGGTAGCCAGAAGAGTACGATTAGTTGGGGAGGCCTACAACTCCGCCTGGCCAGGGAAGATTCCATCTGCTCACGGACTGACCAGGCCCCGATCGCTAGCCAGTACTCCGGGAGGGTCTACCTTTGCCACCAGTAAAGACCCTGAACTACACCGCACCGTCTCTGAGTGTTTCATCATCCACGTCCGCTGCCCTGAGGCCATACCCCTCCCGTTGGGGGTTATACCATCCCCGCTGCACAACCGTACCACCGGCCTCAGCGGTCTGCCCTGCAGCGGCGGTCTCATGACCGCATTCAACGGGTGGCGTAGTCGAGCAATATAACATCTACTGCTAAATACTGCCGCTCAGTTTGACTCCCTGGGCACGGACCGGGTCACCGCCACGAGACTACTACCCCCATCTGATCCGGCTCCGGGTAAGCCCCCGTGCGCGCGATGCCGCACGACACAGCAGGCCCAGGGGCGCGTCAACTTTTGGCGTAATCGGCAGGATTCCGTGCCCGCAACCACCGGGTACTGCGCGCCTGAAAAAGAGACTTTTAAACTTACCTGTGGTGAAGATTCCCGCCATCCGACGCCATCTTCCACCTCCTTCCCGCCATCCGTGGAGTTTTCCCGCCGTTGGACGCCATCTTCTGCCTTCTTCCCGCCATCCGTGGAGTTTTCCCGCCGTTGGACGCCATCTTGAAGACGCCGCGCAGGAAGAAGAGGGGCGTGGACTCCGAAAAGCCCGCGAGAACTGAAGCCCCGCCTCACGTCCGGACGTTGCGTAAGGTCCTGGAAGGAGCCCAGCAGACGCCGACGTCATAGGAGTGCGACGGAAGGTCCTCGACCCTGACGATCCACTGCGGAGCCGCGGCCTACGGAAGAGGATCATCGCAAGGTAGGCCACGGTCCACTAGGGGGGAGGAAGATGTCGGATACGGAGGAGAGCTTCACTGCCGCAGCCACCGCCAGCGCCACCGCTGCTGCGGTCATGCCTTTCACTATGCCCTATATCCCGGGGGCAGCCTGGTTACCCCAGTACTCAGGGGAGTCACATACCCTGAATGACTTTAGAGAAAAGCTGGATAGCCTCTTCCAGGTGTACCCCCTCACAGAAGAGCAAAAAGTGAGCATCCTGGTGGCCCAACTAACCGGGGCAGCCCAAAGGGAGGTAAAGTCCTGGCCGCCTGGGAGGAGGACTGTCGCAGGGATATTAACCCGGCTGAAGGACACCTTTGATACCCGCACCTCAGCTGAGATTAAGCTTAGATTCTACGGGTGCAAACAGCGAGCACATGAGAATATAAGGGACTATGCACTAAACCTACAAGAGGCCCTGAGAGCCATTAAGCAGACCGACCCTGACGGCGTGGGAAACGAGGACAGGCTGTTGACCGAACAATTTATAGAGGGACTATATTGCAATGCCCACCGAACCCAGTTGCGGGCAATGGCCTTACAGGATCCTCATCTGGACTTTGCACAGTTCAAGGACAGAGCCATTCGGGTGCTCCGAGAACCGGCACCGGGTGGCGTTGTGACCCACAGGCGCCCTACTACCGCTTACCACCAGGAGGCGGCGCCCTTGTCGGCAGGGCCTGTGGGGGCTGATGCGCAGGCTTTGAACAATGACCCGGCTCCAGACCTGCACCATCAGGTCCAAGAGCTAGCTAAAAGCGTAGCTGCGCTAACCCGAACTGTGCAGTCTTTACAGGTTGCTGCTCCAGGGAAGATCCAGCTGGCATCCGGACCGGAGGACATCCCGTGGCGTCGACCAAGGAGGACCCCACCGGCCAGAGGAAGACCCAGCGACCGATACAACGAGGACGGACAGCCCATCTGCCGCCGCTGCAATCAACCCGGACATATGGCAAGGTACTGTCCTTTAAACTGGCACAACCTCGGGTAGAGGGCCAACCCCTAGGAATAAGATCACCAGGCCCATCGAACTGGCGTGACAAATATGTGGGAGGACGTCCAGTCTTGCCTGTGGTACTGGATGGCATTCCTATGAGTGCCCTACTTGACACCGGGTCACAGGTCACCACCATCCCGTACGTGCTCTTCAAGCAGTACTGGAATGACTCGGATATAACCCGCTACCCTGACGACGACTTGAGTATCATCGCCAGCAATGGTCAACCCGTGCCACAGATCGGATTCAAAGAGATGACCATTAAAATCGGTAGAGTCGAACTGGCAGCACAGGGACTGATCATTGTAGACATTGACAAGCGCGAGAGTCACCCAAAGATAACGCTAGGAACTAATGTGATTGAAAATTGTCTTGCAGAGGTGATTTTCATTTTACAGCAGGTTGCCAAGAACGCCAGCTCCGGCCAGCAGCGAGTGCTCCAAAAAGAGATCCGGGCACTGATGCGGCGGCAACAGGTGGAACTCTCCGGTGGTGAGATTGGAAGCGTGAGAATGTGTGACCCTTTCCCTATTGCCATGCCCCCAAAAACTGAAATGATGATTTGGTGCCGGGCAGCTATTGGTCTAAGAGGTAGAGACTACCAAGCAATGGTAGAACCCGTCTACTCAGACAGTAGGCCCACCATTTTGACAGCACGGGGGGTGGTTGATGTACGCCATGGGAGGGTGCCCGTTCGCATAATAAACATCGGGAAGAGAGAAGTACACCTGCCCCGGTATGCCACGCTAGCTAAATTGTTCACCATAAACCAGAATTCTGTACAGGCCGTGGAACCCTTGCCTCCATCTCAACCAGAGGAAGGTAACGGCTCTAAGAAAACAATAGAGGACTGGTGTCAGCAACTACATTTGGGTACTGACTCCACTCCCTCACACCAGAAACAGGGAGTCTATCGGGTGGTTCAAGAGTACGAGAGAGTGTTTAGTAAACACCCGTTAGACTTCGGGCGAGTAAAGGGGGTAGAACACCATATCCCCACGGGAGACCATCCTCCCATAAAGGAGAGATACCGACCCGTACCCCCTGCACACTACCAATACGCCAAGGGGATGCTTAGAGACATGAAGGAGGCTGGGGTAATTAGGGATAGCTGTAGCCCCTGGGCAGCTCCACTGGTTTTGGTTAAAAAGAAAGACAACACCATGAGAATGTGTGTAGATTACCGGAAAATCAACCGTATCACACACAAAGATGCATACCCCTTACCAAGGATAGAGGAGTCTTTGGCTGCTTTAAGATCTGCTAACTTCTTCTCTACTTTGGATCTCACTAGCGGGTCCTGTCAGGTTCCTGTAGCAGAGGCGGACCGGCAGAAGACCGCATTCACCACCCCGATGGGACTTAGCGAGTTTACCTGCATGCAGTTTGGACTCTGCAACGCACCAGGAACCTTCCAACGGTTGATGGAATGCTGTCTGGGACACCGAAACTTTGAGACGGTCCTGTTATACCTGGACGATGTCATCGTCTACTCCAAGACCTACGAGGACCACCTGAAACACCTGGCAGAAGTGTTCGAAGCCCTGGCAAACTACGGCCTGAAGGTGAAACCCTCCAAGTGTCACCTCCTGAAACCAAAGGTGCAGTACCTGGGACACGTGGTGAGTGCTGACGGAGTGGCTCCCGACCCTGATAAGATCACCACAATTAAGGAATGGCCAAGCCCCTCCAGCGTAAAGGAAGTGCGGCAGTTCCTCGGGTTGGTAGGCTACTACCGAAGGTTCATTCCGGGTTTCACCAAAAAGGCAGCTCCTATGCAGGACCTCCTGATAGGCCAGTCCAGGAAGGCCAAGAACCAGAAGCCGCCCTTCAGATGGGAGAAGTTGGAAGAAGAGTCCTTCCGCCAGCTGAAGATGGCCCTCAAGGGGGATGAAATCCTGGCGTACCCTGATTACAGCCAGCCCTTTATCCTCTACACCGACGCAAGTAACATCGGGCTAGGAGCCGTACTGTCCCACATCCAGCAGGGGAAAGAACGGGTAATTGCTTACGCCAGCCGAAAACTGCGACCCACCGAAAGAAACCCTGAGAATTACAGCTCATTCAAGCTAGAATTCCTGGCAGTGGTGTGGGCAGTCACCGAACGCTTTAAGCACTACCTCGCCTCTTCCCGGTTCACCGTGTACACGGATAACAACCCATTGACACACCTGGATACGGCAAGACTCGGTGCCCTGGAGCAGAGATGGATGGCCCGCCTGTCCAACTTTGAGTTCACAATCAAATACCGGGCAGGACGCTCCAATACCAACGCGGATGCCTTGTCCAGAATGCCAAACCTACCGGACGTGGGGGAAGATCCAGAGGAACTGGAAGAAGTTGAACTTCCCGCGTTCCACCGGCATGGGACTATCCAGTATTCCCACCGTGTAAGGAGTAAGCAATCCGCTACGTTCAACCCCTTACCTCATTACAACTGGGCGGAAACGCAAGACAGTGACCCCGCCGTCCGACTGGTGAAGGAGATGCTGACTCAGCCAGATGCCCGCCTTGACCCAGACGCTCCGGAGGAGGCCAAGCAACTGTGGATTGAGAAGAGTCGACTGTTCCTTTACAAGGGGAAGTTGTGCCGCAGAATGGTTAACTCCCGGACGCATGAACTGATCTGGCAAGTAGTGGTGCCAAGAAGAGACGCGGCTATGGTGCTGGAGGCATACCACAACGGAGCTGGGCACTTCGGATGGAAGAAGCTGGAGTTCCTGCTGCGTGCGCGGTTCCACTGGGTAGGCATGAGAGGAATCATCGAGAGGTGGTGCAGAGACTGTGGCCCGTGCCACCTAAGAAGGAAGGACCGTGCCAGCCAGAAGACTCCCTTGCAGCCCATCATCACCCGACAGCCACTGGAACTGGTAGCCCTGGACCATGTGAAACTGGCTCCAAGCAGATCTGGGTATGTCTACGCCCTCACAATCGTAGATCATTACTCCCGGTTCCTGGTGGTGGTCCCGGTCAAGGACTTAACGGCTCAAACAGCAGCTAGAGCTTTCCAGCAGCACTTCTGCCGTCCACACGGATACCCAGAGCAGGTGCTGACGGACCAAGGACCAGCCTTTGAAGCGGAAGTCTTCCAGGAGTTCTGTACTCTGTATGGCTGCCGGAAGATAAGAACAACACCCTATCATCCGCAAACCAATGGGCTCTGCGAGAAAATGAACCAGGTGGTGATAGATCTTCTGAAAACATTGCCCCTGGAAGAACGCAGTCTGTGGCCTGAGAAACTGCCTGATCTGGTGGACCTATACAACCACATCCTGGTAGGTTCTACCAACTGTACCCCGGCTTACCTAATGAGAGCAAGACCTGGTAAGCTTCCTGTTGATCTGGTGATGGGAGTCCTGACACCCGAGGACACTTCACCAGAAGCAGACTGGGACACAGAAAGGCAGCAGCAGTACCGGAAAGTACAGGAGAGCGTGGAGCGAAGTCTCTGTCAAGCTAGAGAAAGACAGGAGAAGACTTACAACCAGTATGCTCCCGCTGTTCCCCTGGTACCTGGAGAGCAGGTCTTGAAGAGGAAGAGACGCCTCCACAAGTTGGACGACCAGTGGGAGAAGGACCCGTACACCGTACTGCCCTCAAGCCATGAGAACCCGAAAGTCTGCATAATCAGTAAGGACGGAGGAGAAACCACAGCCATTGTCTCCCGAGATCACCTGAAGAAGTGTCCCGAACAGCTACGAAGCCCTGAAGAAGAACAAGAAGACCCTCGACCCGCAGAGGAAAGGGAAGATATGGTCAGTACTGTGCTCGGAGACTTCCCTCGGTCTTGGACTCAAGTCAATGGCGCTGTTGTGGTACCCGTCCTCACCTTCCTCCAACCAGCATCTCAAGTACCTACAGAGAAACAGGTAGAGCTGGAAGAGCAGCCGGTCCAGGAGGCAGAAGACCCCACACAAGCAGACCAGGAGGATCAACCCTCTGCTTATAGTGAGCCTGCCGTGCCCCTAGTGAGCCAAAGAGCCCGTAGACAGCTGCCCAGTTTACCTTTGACAGCTCCTACACCCCGTAGCTCAGGACCAGTCAGTCAGCTCCGTAGGTCCACTAGAGCCACTAGAGGCCAGTTGCCCGTACGTTGGAGGATCTAAGTGTTTAGACTGTTTATTTGTATTTACCTGTTTTCTGTTACCTGTAAATAATTGTGTATTTTTAGTTATTTTATAGGTGTCATTTAGGGATTATCCGGAATCCTTTGTACATATGTTTGGAGCGTAACCCAGGAAAGGACAAAGACTGTTAAGGACTCGGGGCAGGACAGACCCCTACCTGGTTACGGCTCCCGGTCTCTTGGTGAAATGGACACCTTTGTTTTCTTCAAAGACTGCACCCGGTTGCGGACATGCCGTGACCATCCTAATGTGTTCTTCTTTATTGTACTGTTTCTGTTTTTACTTGTTATGTTTTACAAAAATATGTTTAGTCCCGGAGTACTAAATTTTACTAGGGGGGAATGTGGCACCCCAGGGGTCTGGTTTCCACAGTAATAGCAATATTACGTCTGTGAGCAGGTGGGAGGTTTCCTGGTCAGACATCCTATGCATGCCACACCTCCTGCCCAGTCCTGGGAGGGGAAGAACTTCCCCTATATAAAGCTGGGGCTGAGGCAGGGTTAGAAGAGAGTGAGAGAACACAGACAGAGACACAGTCTGGTCTGTAGTGGAGCAGCTTTAGGAGCAAGAAAGATCAGGAGCTCTGTGGGAGCTGTGCTAAAAGAGATCAGGGGCTGGAAGCTGTAGAGCTCGCCCTGATTGAAGAGTTCTTACCGGACCCGGAGTCCGAGGCTGTGGGGACTAATCCTTACCCAGCAGCAGAAACCGCCCGGCAGGGGATTTCAGGTCCTCTGGCCAAGAAACCCGAAGGCACGGTCACACGCAAGGGACCAGCACCGCCGTCGTGGAGCAGAAGCTACCAGAAGGCCCCGGGTGGATCAGGGAAATGCTGTAGATATAGTATATCTTGACTTCAGCAAAGCATTTGACAAAGTATCTCACACCATCCTTATTGAAAAAATGACCAAGTATGCAATGGACCAGGCAACTGTTAGGTGGATTCATAACTGGCTTAGTGATCGGACTCAAAGGGTGGTTGTAAATGGCTTCACATCCAGCTGGATGAATGTCTCAAGTGGGGTACCACAGGGCTCCGTCCTGGGACCTGTATTGTTCAACATCTTTATCAATGATTTAGATGAAGGAATTGAGGGTAAACTGATTAAATTTGCTGATGACACAAAGCTAGGAGGGATAGCTAATACTAGAGAAGAGAGAGAGAGGATTCAAAAAGACATAAATAAACTGGAGCAGTGGGCAGCAACCAATAGAATGGTTTTTAACAGGGAAAAATGCAAAGTACTACATCTGGGCAATAAAAATGAAAAAAGCATATACAGAATGGGAGGAATAGAGCTAAGCAACAGTACATGTGAAAAAGACTTAGGTATACTAATAGATCATAGACTGAACATGAGTCAACAGTGTGATGCAGCAGCAAAAAAGGCAAATACAATTCTGGGATGTATTAACAGATGCATACAGTCTAGATCACGTGAAGTCATTATCGGTCTTTACTCCTCTTTGGTCAGACCTCATCTGGAATACTGTGTACAGTTTTGGGCACCACATTTTAAAAAAGACATAGACAAACTGGAGCAAGTTCAGAGAAGAGCGACCAGAATGGTGACTGGTCTGCAAACCATGTCCTATGAGGAACGGTTGCAGGATTTGGGAATGTTTAGCTTGCAAAAAAGAAGACTGAGAGGAGACTTAATAGCTGTCTACAAATATGTCAAGGGCTGTCACATTGTAGAAGGATCATCTTTATTCTCATTTGCACAAGGAAAGACTAGAAGCAATGGGATGAAACTAAATGGGAGGAGACACAGATTAGATATTAGAAAAAACTTTTTGACAGTTAGGGTGATTAATGAGTGGAACAGGCTGCCACGAGAGGTGGTGAGTTCCCCTTCAATGGACGTCTTCAAACAGAGGCTGGACAGACATCTGTCTGAGATGATTTAGTGAATCCTGCTTTGAGCAGGGGGTTGGACCAGATGACCCAGGAGGTCCCTTCCAACTCTACCATTCTATGATTCTATGATTCTATGAGTCACCGGCCATACGGGTGAGCACCACACGGTACACTCAGGGACGTGGGCTACTTTTACCAGCCTCTAGCAAGGTAGCCAGAAGAGTACGATTAGTTGGGGAGGCCTACAACTCCGCCTGGCCAGGGAAGATTCCATCTGCTCACGGACTGACCAGGCCCCGATCGCTAGCCAGTACTCCGGGAGGGTCTACCTTTGCCACCAGTAAAGACCCTGAACTACACCGCACCGTCTCTGAGTGTTTCATCATCCACATCCGCTGCCCTGAGGCCATACCCCTCCCGTTGGGGGTTATACCATCCCCGCTGCACAACCGTACCACCGGCCTCAGCGGTCTGCCCTGCAGCGGCGGTCTCATGACTGCATTCAACGGGTGGCGTAGTCGAGCAATATAACATCTACTGCTAAATACTGCCGCTCAGTTTGACTCCCTGGGCACGGACCGGGTCACCGCCACGAGACTACTACCCCCATCTGATCCGGCTCCGGGTAAGCCCCCGTGCGCGCGATGCCGCACGACACAGCAGGCCCAGGGGCGCGTCAGAAGCTTTAACCCCTTTCTGACATTGTGCATAATAATACGTCCCTGTGCCCTGGGCCTTATGGACCAGGTACGTATTATTACGACACAGGCTGTGCGGGATCAATCGCCACCGGTTGTCAGCTGATTTTGACAGCTGACACCCGGCACTTTAACCCCCTAAATGCTGCGATCGCAGCATTTAGCAAGTGAGTGGAGGGACAGAAGCACCTCTGCTCTTGGATCGGAGACCCTGCGCTGTCCTCACGGGGTCCCGATCGTTGCCATGGTGACACGATGTCATCATGACGACACCTGTGTCACCAGGCACCAGCAAGTTAGTTTGACCATGCGCAGTGCATGATCAAACTAGCTTGTGTCTGCAGCACTGACAGTTTACAAGGTATAGCAGTGATCCTGCACTGCTATACCTTAGAACTGCGATCAGCCTGCTGAAAGTGAAAGTCCCATAGTGGGACAAAGTAAAAAAAGTGAAAAAAAAGTTGTAAAAATATTTTTTTAAAAATAAAAAAATAATAAAAAAATAAAATATTATTATGAAGAAAAACAATAAGAGTACACATATTTAGTATCGCCGCATCCGGAACGACCTGATCTATAAAACTGTCCCACTAGTTAACCCCTTTAGTGAACACAGTAAAAAAAAAAGAATCAAAAAACGGTGCTTTATCATCATACCAACGAACAAAAATTGGAATAAAACGCGATCAAAGAGACGAATATAAATAAAAATTATACCACTGAAAACATCATCTTGTCCCACAAAAAGCAAGCCACCATACAGCTCCATCAGCCAAAAAATAAAAAAGTTATAGCTCTTAGAATAAAGCGATTTTTTCTATGAAATAGTTTTTATTGTGTAAAAGCGCCAAAACATAAAAAAAGATATAAATGCAGTATGGCTGTAAATGTACTGACCCGAGGAATAAAGCTGCCTTATTAATTTTACCACACGCAGAGCTGCATAAAAAAAACTAAAAAAACAATTACTGAATTGTTGGTTTTTGTTTATTCTGCCTCCCAAAAATCAGAATAGAAAGCGATCAAAAAATGTCACATGCCCGAAAATGGTACCAATAAAAACATCAACTTGTCCCGCAAAATACAAGCTATCACATAACTCTGTCGACCGAAATATGGAAAAATTATAGCTCTCAAAATATGGCGATGCAAAAACTAGTCTTTGCAAAAAAAAAAGTTTAGTGTGTGACAGCTGCCAAATGTAAAAACCCGATATGAATCTGGTATCACTGTAATCGCACCGACCCGAAGAATAAAGTCATCTAATCACTTAAACCGCACGAGGAACGGTGTAAATAAATAAATAAAACCAATTCTTCACCTGCTGTTGGTTTGTTCATTCAGCCTCCCAGAGTTCGCAATATGGCTCTGCCCACATTTATCCTGTGCTCTACGCTCAGCGCTTACACCGGGGTTTCCATGTAAATCTCTGAAATACGTGATCCAGACGGAGCCTCCGGCGGAAGATTCCCTGTAATGAGGCAGATGGAGGCACCGTCTGGCCTGTGATCCCACGGTGTCCGTCTTTTTATTAGGCGTGAATAAAAGTGCCGTCGGCCACAGTTTTGCGAGCCTCTGATAAAAAGAACACCGCTGAACAGAGGCCACACAGAGTCCAGAGTAATTAACAAATAAAGTAGCACACTGCAAGGCTAAGTATGTGAACATGAAATATGGAATATGAATAGCATTACTGCTGTAGAAAATAGAAATAAATGAGAAATCTTAGCACATAAATTGGCCAATTCATGTGTATCTGGCAGCCGCGGTAAGGCGTTTCTCAGTGCCAGGACCCTACCAATGTGAATACCTCTCTAAGGGACAGGTACACATGAATTGGCCAATTTATGCGCTAAGATTTCTCATTTATTTCTATTTTCTATAGCAGTAATGCTATTTATATTCCGTATTTCATGCTTACATACTTAGCATTGCAGTTTGATACTTTATTTGTTAATTGTATATGGAGGTAGCTTCTCCTAGTAAGCACCTGTTCACACCTATTTCTCGTATTAGAAGTGCTATCAGTTTTTTCTGTTTACAGAGTCCAGAGTTAGGCCGGTTTCACATGTCCTGATATTTCCAGTATCGGAAAAACCGGTACGGGAGATATACGTGTCCATGTGCACCTGTGTGGCAACCGTGTGCCGCATCAGGAGCGCACATTCCGCCACCTGGGAATCAGCAGTACAGTTACCGCTGTTCCCAATCACCGGGTGCTGAATGCTGCCCTCATCATTGTAACCTGCTGGCGCTGTGATCAGCACAACCAAGGGACAATGATGAGAGTAGTAGTCTGCTCCCGCTGTGTCCTAGTGTAAAAATAAGAATAAAATTAAAAAATCCTTATACTCACCTGCCTATCAAAGTAAAAGTGAAGTACCCATAGCTCTTTCTTACATTCAAGCATCTGATGCTGATGCTCAGTCTATGTAGATGGCATCTTAGCTGTTGCTAGGCAACTTCCTTATAAGGTGAGATGCACCTGTAAGATTCCATCACAAGATTCCATCATGACATCACTGCTATTATGACATCATAATTCACAACCACTACTTATACAAGCGTTTACACTTCAGTGTCACTTTGATACCCCGGTGTCATTGTTGTCAGTGTTTAGCTACTTATCTAGTGATATACTGATTGCGCATTTCATTGAAATGTCTGGAATTTCTCCAGACAGACTTCAGGAGTTGGCACTACTCCAGGGGATTCTTACCACCTATACCCCTAACTGTGTGCTACCACTACCCGATGGCGTCCTCAGCTTCACTTACCGGCTGGTTATGGAGCTTGTACGGGACTGCTTGACCAAATACTACCAAGGTCGTATTACCTCAGAATATCTTCAGCATTTACAGCAGAACATCAGGACATTAGTACAACAGGTAAATAGCAGACAATCTGCACAAATTATTATTATTATGTCTAGTTGGTCTCCCTTACTGTATAGTGGTATTATTGGTAGTAATAAAATTTAGACTTTCTTCAGTGTCAGGCAGGGTCATATTTGTAATAGAGATCCCCATTTTGGGAAGAGGGTGTAAAAGTGCAGCATGAGCCTGTATGATTCAAATGTCAGGGCTAGATTTCATTCCTAGTCCAGTCCTTGTCCCTTAGTAAAGACACTTCATTTAGCACCTTAATCCGGATTTCTTATAAATATGTAATTATGATTTTTATTGTGTATAACAAATATTAATAATTTATCTCAGACCATAGAACTAGCCTCACTGATTAGAAATGTAAAGTACCCACAGTTCTTTCTTACATTCAAGCATCTGGTACTGATGCACAAACTATGGTTTTGCCACCTTAACTATTGCTAGGAAACTTCCTTTCACGGTGAGATGCCCCGTTAAGATTCCATCACAAGATTCCATCACGACATCACTGCTATTATGACATCATAATTCACCACCACTAATTATACAAGTGTTTTTATGCTGTATAAAAAATAATAATAATAATAATAATACAAATCAAATAATAATAATGGAATACAAGTTTATTTACAGAAAATTGTTCTTTAGATCGACACCAATATAATATATAAAATGTACCAAATGTGTAGTAATTGTAGCTGCAGATAGACAGGAGTAAAATGGTGACATAAATGACCTCCTCCATTCTGCACTTTCTCTCATGATTTTCCTTTTGTATTTATTTCCATCTTTATAGGCTGAAGAAAAAGCCCAAAGTGGAAAATTGGCCTTTTTTAAACAACTGGCCCAAAATGTCCTGAATATACTGGAGAGTCCGGCCCGCTCACTGGAGCACCTGGTAAGGAGCCATCATCTTCTATATCACATGTCCTTGCTTGTCCCCTCCAGGCAGGCACAGGATATTTCATGACCGCCTGTCCCTGCGGCTCCATCATCTGTGATGGCAGTCTGTACTCAGCGGTGGGAGTTTGTATTTCTGCCTCTGTTTTGCTCGATCATCACAATCTTCCTTCTTGTAAATGCTGCAATTCTGATAACAGAGATCAGTTGTATATACAAGTACCTTATATATTATTGTTGATTTACTGGAGGGAGTGGCTGTGTATAGTCCGTCCAATACTGAAATTACCAGTAAATCCAATGTTTAGTCCTTCCTATCTATTGTATATGATAATTTAGTATTTGTGAAATGTTATACTAATTGTACATATTATAACCATCAGGAAACATCCGAAGGTGACTCCGAAGAGGGGCAAACCGTGAACATGCCTGACCCTAATATTAGTCAGTTAGAGCTAAAAACTGATCTGATTGAAGGTAAGCCGATCATCTAATATTTTACATTCAAATATCCAGATATTATAGAGAATGGCAGAGAATATGCAGATTTACTCTTCATTCCCTGTAATGGAGAGGGATCATGTAATTCTACTTCACGCCTGTGTGGTCTTCTCGGCTCCAAAATGAGGGTCATAGATCCCCAATCATGTAATTGTTCAAAAATACCATATTTTGAAGACTATAAGATGCACCGGACCATAAGAAGCAGGTGAAATTTTGGAGCGGAAAATAGGAAAAACATTTTTTTAATAAAATGGTGGAGCAACTTATAATCCAATTTTGTGGTAACTTTTCTAGGGGAAAGGCGGCGGAAAGATGGCAGCAGCAGGAGTGGGGCGATGCTGCACTGAAGTCCCTGCACTTCCATGGTTTTCAATCTGGTGGACCTTGGGAAAATCTCCACCGGAGGTGGCGCATGCACAGATTGAGATCTCGGGAGACAAGATCTCAATCTGCATGCGCCATCTCCAGAATCCATTTTTCCGAAGTCCACCACACTGAAAATCATGGAAGTGCGGAGTCTCCGGCGACATTTTCTGAAAGCCCAGGGGCCGCTGCATCCTTGCACCGCCGAACACCCCCTCCTCCCAGCCTGGGGCCCACAGCATCGCCCCACTCCTGCCGCCGCCAGCTTCCTGCAGCAGTGACCCTGCGTCCTGGGGCCTCGCTTCACCGCAACCCCCCCCCCCTCAGTAAGCTACGTTGGGATAAGACGCACCCCCATTTTACAGAAAAAAGTGTGTCTTATAACTTGAAAAATACGGTAATCAGATCCTGAACAATCGCCCAGTGTATCTATCTCTGGATGTGCCATAAATACTGTATATTTAGTATGTGCAGAATACCAGATATCTAGTTTTTATATCATTTACAGAGATCTTGTCATGTCCTTCATTATATGGATGTGTTATATATTAAGTACTGATATAGACTGATACATGACATCTTTTCATTATTTTATCATTATTTTAGAAATAACTGTGTCGACGGCCAGTACTGATGGTGGAATATGTGAGACACCAGAGATCCACGAATCTGCCAGTGTAAGTATCAGAGGAGACGTCTGTTTATCATCAGATAACGGGGTATGAATTACACATATAATATTATACCCCAGATGACAATGGGATATCTTTGCTTTTATGTAGATCAGATCTATTGTGAGTAATGATGGCATTGTTATTCTGCCTCTTCTGTGTGATGCCCCTTATCATACCCTGCAGTACAGTGATATCTATGCATGGGGAATATCCCCTTAAAATATAATACTGTCTGTGGAGGGTCCGGCTTGCATCATGTCCTCTACATCTGCTGCAATGTAATCAGCGTGGACATAATATAGAGGAGAAGTTCCTGCATCTGGAGCTTTTATTTTCCTGCAGATTCTATGTCTTAATGTCATTTCTTATTATTTCTAGGCCTTGACCGGATCATTGAACTTGGAGACAAGTCCTAGTAAGACCGACTTTAAACCAATCAAACTGATCAGCAGTGGAGCTTATGGGTGAGCTTTATGTTTGCATAATATACATTTCCTAGTGTTCCTTATGACAATGCTTCTGTCTTTGTGCCCAGCCCGTACAACAGAGAAATGCTCTGAGTCCATACTGTCCACAAGAGATGAGCGAATCAGGCAAAATTCTAATTTGCTTGTTCACGTGGACTTGTGAAAATACGATTCAAGGAGAAATTAATGTCCCTTATTATGCTCTGGGGCCTCACCAGGCCCCAGAACATAATAAGCATAAGAAACATACTTATACTCCCCTTACTGCTCAATTCTCTAGCCCCTCCACTTCTCACCGTCACCCGTCCGGTCCTCACTGCCTCTTCAGTTTGCCACCGCTCACGCTATGCAAGGACTTCAGGCTTTGAGAAGGTCTGAGAGAGTTCTATGCAAGAGCATAAAAAGTCACAACATTGTGACACCGTGACTGTTCTTGCGCTTGTGCATAATCCTCCCAGATCTCATCAATGTTGGAAGTCCCGTCCCAGTATGAGAGGCATTTGGATTTCAGCATTAGCAGCAGAGATTTGAGGATGCGGCAAGGAACGGACGGTTGAGGCGGAGGGGCCGTAGAAGTGAGTATAAAAATTTGTTTATTTTTAAACTTTTTTATGGCCTTTCAAGATTTTGAAAATGGTGGCCAACGCTTGACATTTTGCTAAATCCATGAGTAAGCAAATTACAAAAAACAAAACAAACAAAAAAACAAAACGCCATTTTGGTGAATGCAGAATTTTGCAAAATCTGAGTAGAATTTAATTCCACTCAAATGTGTTAGCTCATGTCTACTGGCCACATCTATATGTCATTATTTAGGTCAGTTAGGACGTGACATAGATGAGGACCTCGCATAGGTCATCATTTATGTTGTGTAACTTGATGGATTTCTACATGGATTTCTAGTGACATCTAGTAGTAACCAGACAATCATGTGATGAGGTTTATAGACAAAATGTTAGTAAGAATTCATTATAAATCATGGATTTTCCTTCTCTCCAGAGCCGTCCACTTAGTGCGACACAAATACACAAGCCAGCTATTCGCTATGAAGAAGCTGGACAAGGAGAACGTGAATATTCCAAGAAGACTTGAACGTGCCTTTCTAGAGAGGGACATCCTAACATTTGCTGATTGTCCCTTTGTGGCCTCCATGTTGTGCTCCTTTCCAACTCCTCATCATCTGTGTATGGTCATGGAGTATGCAGCAGGTAAGTCATATCCATTGTGCCTATATCCAGCCTCAATCTGCTTATCTCTAGCATCTTCTCCATAATCTGAATGTGACCACATGGACGGTTACATGTCCATACTGCATTTACTATAAGTTATCTGTTACCAAGATGCCAGGAAAATCATTATCTCTGTGAAAGTCTCTGGTGAATGTCCTCACTGAGAATGGCAAAAATATCCACTGAGGATAAAAGGAGGATTTGACTCAATTCTAACAGTTTGTATAGATGAGCATTTCACAGAGTAATGAATAAGAGGCTTGCAGATGAGGCACGGCTCTGTCTTTTTATATTGGGTCACTCTGCTTTATACGCTCTACATTAGGCCTCTTTCACGCTTCAGTATTTCTGGTACATGAGGTGACAGTTTACCACACGTACTGGAGACACTGACACATGTGCGCACATGTCAGTGTTTCCACGGACCGTGTGTCCATGTGATCCACACGTAGACATGTCTGTTTTTGGCCAGCAGGACGGATCACACAGACCCATTCAAGTCAATGGTTCAGTGTAAACACATACCGCACACGGATGCCATCCGTGTGACATGTGTCGGCGCCTGGGAATTAGCGATAAAGTTAGCGCCGGGTGCTAAACGCTGCCCTCATCATTGTCCCCTGCCGGCGCTGCGATCAGAACCAGCAGGGGTTAATGATGAGGGTTGTCTTCTCCCAGTGTATTTCTACCTGTAAAAATAAGAATAAAAAAAAAATCTATACCCTCACCTGTCCTAAATGTCCCCCACTGTAATCCATGAGACCGCTCAGCAGAGGAGCCGGGGAGAATGACTCCTGCAGCGAGCGGCCCCGAATCTGCGCTGAGCTCAGCGAGCGGTGTCCTGTCACTCACTGAGCTCAGCTGAGGTCTGGCGTCGCTCGCTGCAGGAGTCATTCTCCCCAGCTCCTCTGCTGAGTAGTCGCATGGATTACAGCAGGAGATACTTAGGACAGGTAGGTGAGTATAAGGGTTTTTTTTTATTTTATTCTTATTTTTACAGGTGGAGACACCGGGAGCAGACTACAACTCTCATTATTAACTCCTGCTGGTGCTGATCGCAGTGCCGGCAGGGGAAAATGATGAGCGCAGCGTTCAGTACCCGGCTTTTGGGAATAACGCTAACTGTACACTGATTCCCAAACGCCGGTACGTGTGCTCCTGATGCGGCACACGGACATCTCCGACACAGGTTTTTCCGGTACCAGAAATATCCGGACGTGTGAAACCGGCCTTATACAGTATATAAAGCAAAACCACAAATGAGACTGCTAACACCTTTAACTAATTATATATTTATTTATTGCAAGATACATAGTATATATAGCTCATACTTTTTTGGCCAGAATAGTGTCTCTTTTTTGTATGAGTTACCTTGTTATTTTTAAATATTTATTCCACGTGACTAATAAAGATTCATGCTTTTATATGGGATGTTGCTTCATTGCACTTATTTGTGCAGCTCTTGCACCTTTGTGGTTTTGCTTCATAGACATTTAGTGCAGTCCTAGTTACTATTCGGGTATGCTCCAATGGAGGGTTTTTTGCATTATTATACAGTATATCTCTGTGTATGACGTCCTGCCCCAATGTCTCCGCTCATTTCTCATTCACACTCCTCATGTGTCATTTACATTGTAACAAACCCTCTCCTGTCATATTTGCTTTCTGCTGTAGGAGGAGACTGTGGCAGTTTTATGAAGAACTATGGGTGTTTACCTGTCCCCTTGGCTCGTCTGTACATTGCAGAAACGGTTCTAGCTGTGGAATATCTGCACAGCTATGGTGTAATGCACAGAGACCTGAAGCCTGAAAAGTAAGTGACACTTGTAGTATAAGAAAGGGGTAAAAAGATATCGTTTATTATACAATCTATTTGCAACTTGGGGCTGACATCCTCTTTTTTTCACAGCCTCCTGATAACGTCAACTGGTCATATTCAAGTTACAGATTTTGGGCTTTCCAAACTCTGCCTCATGAGACCAACATCAGAGATCTACAAGGCTCCAATTGAGGACATCACCAGAGAGTTCCATGATAAGGAGGTAGGCAGGAACTTGTTCTTTACTCATCTCCTCCATTTCTCCTTCTCTTATACTTTCTCATCTAGAAAACGTTTCCACTGATGTTATTTGTCACAATTATGTTCTCTGATCATTATCTCATTCCTCTGTTTTTTCCAGATTGCTGGCTCCCCTCATTACATAGCCCCAGAAGTTATCTTAAAGGAAGGCTATGGAAGGCCAGCTGACTGGTGGTCAATTGGGATCATCCTATATACATTTCTTGTAGGACGTGTACCATTTTATGGGCCTTCCAAATATGACATTTACAGCCATATTGTCAGGGGTAAGTAAAATAATCTGATTGCTGTGTAATGTCATTGTTATTTGAATAGATTAGTTGTGTGATTTAGTTACTTTTGTTAATATAAAAGATTTTTGTTTTGATAAAATAAATTAAGATGTTTCATTTTCTGTAATATTTGCTTTTTACATAACAGATGACATATATTGGAAACTTACTAATTCGGCTTTTCCAGCCACAGCTCGGGATATCATCATTGAGCTGCTCAGAAAAGATCCAGCACAAAGACTTGGGACAGGTAATGTATATAATACTATTATTAATGACTTATTACACCTCTGTGAACAGAAAATGAATAATGAGGATCAGCACTGAGGTTTTGTTCTCTACCAGCTTGGCCATTCCCCATTCTTCATGCTAAGACTTTCAGTACATCTACTTCACTTCGGCTCTGTTACGTCAACCGTTCAGATTAACGCCCCCTTCACACGTCCGTGTAAAATCAGTACTGAAACCAGTACCGGAAAAAAACAGTACTAGTGTCATCAGTGTTTTGAATCAGTGTGCCATCAGTGTGCCATCAGTGTTTTTCCGGTACGGCAAAGAAAAAGAAATGATAAAGTATCTCTTATACTTTGTAATGTTAAACAGATACAGCGTAAGGAAGGCACACAAATGGCACACGGATGCCATCTGTGTGATGTACGTGTTTTTCAGGGTCCCATAGACTTGTATTGGCACTTGTCATCTGTGCTGCCACAAAAAAACAGCAGCATAGATGATAATGGGTACGGGTGGCATACGTGAAAGAAAAATGGATGCCACATGTAGTGCAAACACGGATATGTGTAGGAGGCCTAAGAAACTTGTCTCTTTGACAATAACTATATCACTATTCATTGTTTTCCTTTTCAAGGAGGAGCAAATGAGATCAAATTTCATCCATTCCTGCGTAACTTAGATTTTGACAACCTTCTAAGTCAGAAGTCGCTGTTCATTCCTGATCTTGAGTCAGAAGAGGATACCATCTACTTTGACAGTAAGTAGAATGAGACATCATCTGCAGAAAGCTGCTGTGTGTCTTGTATTTCATTTTAAGTGAGAATCAGTCCCCACCTTGATTCATGATCAAATGGTGACTGTTCAGGACAAAGTATTATGCTAATAATCTCGATTAACTCTTGTACTTTTCAGCTCGATGTAGCAGACATCAACATATTGATTCAGATGAGGGGGACACAAGTGAAGATAATGACTGGCCGGAAAGCCAAAACTTTCTATCATCTTCGCATAGGCTTTCTAAAGTAAGTATGTGACCAATAAGATCCATACAACCTGTAATTAAAATAAAATTGTAAAATATTAAAATATTTTTTTTTCCTCTTTGTATTAGCTCTGTTCCATCCATACCAAGATGATGAACAATGAAGAACCCAAGTCACCTCCAGGGTATTCACCAGAAAGTGCAAAACAGTCAGACATGTGAGCAAATTATTTTTATGGGGTCCATTCTGATATGTGTTCACAACACCAAATTCAAGACGAGTGTAAGTCGATACTAAATCCAGTATCGATGACCACATGATTGCTGATCACCATGTTTCTGACTTGTGATAACGCTGGTGATGAAAGTTGATAACTATGACCAGCTTTAATTTCCAGTTCATTACAGGAAAATAAATATTGCTAGTGATTCTCCATTCTTGCTGGTAGAAGAGGGTCTTGAGCACAGCATCCCCTTCATGTTATTCAGATGTCCTAATGGGCTTTGCAGACAGGTGTTGTATCCGTATCTATTGTTTTCACTTGTAATTTATATGTTTTTCTTCTACCAAACAGACAGAAAGATTCTCCCCCCTCTAAGTCTGAAGACAACCAGACGCAGAAAGATTCTCCCCCTTCTAAATCTGATGACAACCAGACACAGAGAGATTCTCCCCCCTCTAAGTCTGATGACAACCAGACGCAGAAAGATTCTCCCCCTTCTAAATCTGAGGATGACAACCAGACACAGAGAGATTCTCCCCCCTCTAAGTCTGATGACAACCAGACGCAGAAAGATTCTCCCCCCTCTAAATCTGATGACAACCAGACGCAGAAAGATTCTCCCCCCTCTAAGTCTGATGACAACCAGACGCAGAAAGATTCTCCCCCCTCTAAATCTGATGACAACCAGACGCAGAAAGATTCTCCCCCCTCTAAATCTGATGACAACCAGACGCAGAAAGATTCTCCCCCCTCTAAATCTGATGACAACCAGACGCAGAAAGATTCTCCCCCCTCTAAATCTGATGACAACCAGATGCAGAAAGATTCTCCCCCCTCTAAATCTGATGATGATAAGCAGAGGCAGAAAGATTCTTCCCCCTCTAAATCTGATGACAACCAGACGCAGAAAGATTCTTCCCCCTCTAAGTCTGATGATGACAAGCAGTGTTTCACTGCTGAAGGCAGACAGTCATCCATATTGTCAGGTATGTATAGCTCTATAGGTCATTCTATTGCAGCCTGTGTCAAAAAGTGTAATGTGAAAACAGCCCAACATTTCATTTTATAAAAATCCTCACTCTTAGGCTGTGTGCCCACGATGCGTTTTTCAAGCGTTTACGCTGCGGAATTTCTACAGCGTAAACACTTGGGAAACGCTTGGTAAACCTTCCCCCATGGTCTCCAATGCAATTCCGCACTTTCAATGCCCATGCTGCGTATTTTTCCGCAGCGTTTATGCTGCGCTCAAAAATACGCAGCATGTCCATTAATTTTGCGGACGCGCAGCGTAATCGCCGCCATTGACTTGCATTAGAACGCGCTAATTCCGCAAGACTGCATCTGTACTTGCGTAATTGGCGCTTTCTAATGTGCGGATGGTACCCAAGTCTGGAGGAGAGGAGACTCTCATCCAGACCTGGGTACCATAGAATCTGTAAAGAAAAGAATTTAAAATAAAAAATAAAGCTTATAATCACCTTCCGATGTCCTCCCAGTGTTTTGTCCACGCCGTCCGGTCTCTTGCAATGCTCGCGCTGTTGTGAAGGACCTGTCATGACGTCACTGAGTCATGTGACCCATCACATGACTCAATGACGTCACCGCAGGTCCTTCACAGCACCGCGAGCATTGCAAGAGACCGGACGCAGCAGAGATGACACCGGGAAGACACCGGAAGGTGAGTATAATCTTTTTTTTTTCATTTTTTACCATTCTTATTCTTTTTTTTAACTATTACTCGGTCACACTATATAAATCCATGCCGGTTGCATGGATTTAAATAGTGTGACCAACTTGTCAAGCACTTTTCCAAGTGATGCTCAAAATCGTTTGGAAAACTTCTTGAAAAAACGCATGCGAAAGCGCATGTAAAAATGCTGAAAAAACGCTTCTCTCTGGCAGAAAAAACGCATGTAAATCTGCATGTAAATCTGCATACGTTTTTTTCTGCCAGAGAGAGGCAAAAACGCTCTGCATCAAATCTGCTACGTGGGCACATAGCCTCATAGGTTATAATTTTTAATGCATAAGAAGCCATTCAGTCTTCTGCCAAACTGATTCTGAATACTGCACCCATGGCTCCATCTAGGCCTATACTGATCCTTATCACCTTAAGAATGCACTGAGGTTTTAGCTAACTTATTTTAAGATATTACTTGCAGGATGCCGCAGTGTTATCATGTTAATAAGGGGACATAGTTCCCTGGCTAGACACCACATATCGGAAAACCTACAGGTTTCATATTAATCAGTTCACAAGGCAATCTAATTCTCAGACCCTCAGGTGGTTTTATGTATATATGACATATTCTCTCTATTATGGTGCAATAATCAATTACCGGGACTACAGGGTACAAGAATAACAGAATTCTATATAAAGATACAAAGCTAATCTTTTAGGAGTTTATAATATACATCTTTTTCTTGTTTTTTTTATCAGAATCACCAGTTCAGGGGAAAAGAAAATCTGCATCGAAAGATCGACAAACAACAGAGAAGGTAGAAGAGAGAAGAAGTAGAAGAGGTAAGTGTAACAATAAGCTCCATGTTGCATGATGTTAGTCAGTGAGAAGGAGTCATGTGGAGCAGATATTATCTGTAGGATTACTGACAATGACCCCGTACATCTGTATGGATACGACTCCTCTATCATCCTGTCACAGTGACACTACAGTAGTATCCTCTAATACATACATGTCAAACTCTGGCCCGTGGACCAAACCTGGCCCGCAGGGTGGTTATATTTGACCCACGACAACAGAACCACCACCACTATTTGGGGCCATTATTCTGTATGGAGGACAATGTGGGGCCCATTATACTGTACGGAGGACTATGTGGGGCCATTATTCTGTATGTAGGATTATGTGGGGTCCAAGTTTTTCATTTTGGCCCTCTGTGTGTTTGAGTGTGACATCCCTGCTCTAATATGTAGTCCCATTACTTACATTAGTTATGTCTCTTTGTCTCCTCTCACAGGTTCCACCTTCCGCCGGCTGATATCATCTTGCCGGCGTGGATTATCCAGGGTTGCTCGCTCCATCAGACAAAGCTGCATATTTGCTCCCTGTCATCGGAGCAACACAAACATCTCAATGTGAAAAACCCTTCATGTCTAGTGCCTAGTACAGCATGTCCACCATTAAAGATGCACCTGTGTGGAAGGACTTGTACCATCTACCTGTGGCCTTCTGACCAGCAAGTAACATCTGCAGAAGAAGGCCCTCCAAGAACATCTCTTCATTCTTCCATGTAATTCTTAATAAAAAAAAAACTAAAAAGAATCATTTCAAATTGATTAATGTCCCTTTGCATTTAATGTAATACTACTGACATTTATGGCATATCAGTACTAAACATCATATATGTCTGATGAGAGAATATCGTTTCCATGTTTCATGTTAATCCTCTAATCCTCAGCCAAAAGTGGAAGAGAAGACCAGTGATTCTGTTACATCTACGAATGACAGTCAATCCAGGGAAAAACACCTTCTGATCCATACATTTTTCAGGCACTCTGATCCTTTTACCTTCATGTGGCTCTACTTAAGGTTTATGTATAAGAACCAGTTGGATTCAGTACTGGGCATCCTGGGGGTCCCAGCAGCCACATCCCAATTGTTCAACTAAAAAAGACATACTGTATTATAGTGTGATATATATATATATATATATATATATATATATATATATATATACACACTGTGTGCAGAATTATTAGGCAAATGAGTATTTTGATCACATGATACTTTTTATACATGTTGTCCTACTCCAAGCTGCATAGGCTTGAGAGCCAACTACCAATTAAGTAAATCTGGTGATGTGCATCTCTGTAATGAGGAGGGGTGTTGGCTAATGACATCAACACCCTGTATAAGGTGTGCTTAATTATTAGGCAACTTCCTTTCCTTTGGCAAGATGGGTCAGAAGAGAGATTTGACGGGCTCTGAAAAGTCCAAAATTGTGAGATGTCTTGCAGAGGGATGCAGCAGTCTTGAAATTTCCAAACTTTTGAAGCGTGATCACCGAACAATCAAGCGTTTCATGGCAAATAGTCAACAGGGTCGCAAGAAGCGTGTTGGCCAAAAAAGGCGCAAAATAACTGCCCATGAATTGAGGAAAATCAAGCGTGAAGCTGCCAAGATGCCATTCACCACCAGTTTTGCCATATTTCAGAGCTGCAATGCTACTGGAGTATCAAAAAGCACAAGGTGTGCGATACTCAGGGACATGGCCAAGGTAAGGAAGGCTGAAAAACGACCACCTTTGAACAAGAAGCATAAGATAAAACGTCAAGAATGGGCCAAGAAATATCTTAAGACTGATTTTTCAAAGGTTTTATGGACTGATGAAATGAGAGTGACTCTTGATGGGCCAGATGGATGGGCCAGAGGCTGGATCAGTAAACGGCAGAGAGCTCCACTCCGACTCAGATGCCAGCAAGGTGGAAGTGGGGTACTGGTATGGGCTGGTATCATCAAAGATGAACTTGTGGGACCTTTTCGGGTTGAGGATGAAGTGAAGCTCAACTCCCAGACCTACTGCCAGTTTCTGGAAGACAACTTCTTCAAGAAGTGGTACAGGAAGAAGTTGGTATCGTTCAAGAAAAACATGATTTTCATGCAGGACAACTCTCCATCACATGCATCCAACTACTCCACAGCGTGGCTGGCCAGTAAAGGTCTAAAAGAAGAAAAATAATGACATGGGCCCCTTGATCACCTGATCTGAACCCCATAGAGAACCTGTGGTCCATCATAAAATGTGAGATCTACAGGGAGGGAAAACAGTACACCTCTCGGAACAGGGTCTGGGAGGCTGTGGTGGCTGCTGCACGCAATGTTGATCGAAAACAGATCAAGCAACTGACAGAATCTATGGATGGAAGGCTGTTGAGTGTCATCATAAAGAAAGGTGGCTATACTGATCACTAATTTTTTGGGTTTTTGTCTTTGCATGTCAGAAATGTTTATTTCTATATTTTGTGCACTGATATTGGTTTACCTGGTGAAAATAAACAAGTGAGATGGGATTATATTTGGTTTTTATTAAATTGTCTAATAATTCTGCACAGTAATAGTTACCTGCACAAACAAATATCCTCCTAAGATAGCCAAATCTTAAAAAAAACCACTCCAACTTCCAAAAATATTAAGCTTGGATATTTATGAGTCTTGTGGGTTGATTGAGAACATAGTTGTTGATCAACAATAAAAATAATCCTCTAAAATACAATTTGCCTAATAATTCTGCACACCGCGTATATCTATATATATAATCGTCTTATCCCGTCTGTCTGTCGGGGAAATCCCGCGTCACTGATTGGTCCAGCAGCGGCCAATCAGCGACGCGGGATTTCAGAAAAAAGATGGCGGCCGTTAGAGGCTCATCTGCGGGACGGAGCTCAGCGGCGATGCAGCCGGGAGATGACTGGCGCGAGGCTCTCATCTCCCGGCCGCTAGCAGCAGAAGAACCCCGACCGGCGAGCAGCCGCTCATCTCCCGGCTTCTCGCAGCGGAAGTAGCCGCACAGGCAGTGGCGTTGACCTCCATGCGGCTAGGGTGTCAAGGGAGGACCGGGGAGCGGCGCTGCGGGTCGGGATACTTCTGCTGCGAGAAGCCGCTCATCTCCCGGCTTCTCGCAGCGGAAGTAGCCACACAGTCAGCGGCGCTCCCCGGTCCTCACCAATACGATTCTGCTCCCCGGTCCTCACCTATACGATTCGCTGATTGGTCGCGGTCTCTGGCCGCGACCAATCAGTGATCTTGGCGCAAAAGTTAAACACCGCTGTGCTGATTGGTCGCGGCCGCTGCCCGCGACCAATCACCGATTTGGACGCCACATTTAAATAGCGGCCACGACCAATCACCGATCTTGGCGCAACATTTAAACACTGCTGTGCTGATTGGTCACAGACGCTGCCCGCGACCAATCAGCGATTTTGGCGCCAAATTTAAACACTGCTGTGCTGATTGGTCGCGGACGCTGCCCGCGACCAATCAGCGATTTTGGCGCCAAATTTAAACAATGCTCTGCTGACTGGTCGCGGATGCCAGCCACGACCAATCAGCGAGATTGGCGCCAAATTTATACAACGCTCTGCTAATTGGTCGCGGACACCAGCCACGACCAATCAGCGAGATTGGCGCCAAATTTAAACAATGCTCTGGCGCCAAATTTAAACAACGCTCTGCTGATTGGTCGCGGTCGGCTGGCGGCCGCGACCAATCAGCGAGATTGGCGCCAAATTTAAACACCACTCTGCTGATTGCGCCCAGTCGGCCGCATACATATTCTAGAATACCCGATGCGTTAGAATTGGGACACCATCTAGTATATATATAAATATATTCACTTGTGGAAAACCCTTTTAACTAGGGCTGTGGTGTCAGTAAGTCAAATTTCCAACTATAATAATTACTAATACCAAATATACTGCAACAAATAATAGTAAATATTCAGCAATTTATGCATGAAAATAATTTATAATATACAATATTAACACTATATAAGTATTTACATTTTTTTCTACCTGCAGTTGGAGTTGGTACGTTCTTCTGATACTAACTCCACAGCTCGGCTTTTCCTTCTTTCCTGCTCCTCTAACATAAAAGTACAGCAATTAATTACGACAAGTTAATCATTTAAATGCTGCTGTCAATCTCTGACAGCAGCACGTAAATGTAACCAGTGCCACTGCTTCCATTTACCAGCTCCCATCTGTGCCCTGTGACATGATCTCGGGGGCTGATGGGTCACTAGGACAGTGAGGGCCCTGTGCCCGCTGTCTTGGTGCTCCTCTGGAGCTCATCTATATGCTGAGCTTCAAAGGAGACCGAGATTTAGGCTACCGTCCCACTATCAGTATTTGGTCCAATTTCACCACAAATGGATTTTTTTCCCCATTTTTAGTACATTGAATAGTAAAATGAATCATTCAAAACTACAAGTAACCCCAAAGTCATGCCAGTTTCCATGGCCCAGAAGATTCTCTGAAGGAAGAGTGTCATTGGGTGACTGCTTCTTTGGTAAATACCATAAACATTAGCACTTAAAAAGGTCCATATGTCTGGAACCGTATAGATGATTTCGAAAGAAACAAAAAAAAGCTCAGTGATAAGAAACAGATGATGGTTATTAATGGAACACACTAACTGGGTCACATTTAAAAGTGGTGTACCCCAGGAGTCAGTATTGGGACTTCTATTTAATACAATTATTAATGACCTTTTGGGGGGTATACAGAGTAAAATTTCAATATTTTCAGATGATCGTAAACTCTGCAAGGTTATCAGTACATAGGAGGATAATGTAATATTACAGAGGGATTTATGTAAGCTTGAGGTTTGGGCTGAAAAATGGCAATTGAAGTTTAATGTAGATAAATGTTCTTGCTTGGGACAAATTACAATGTACAATTATGTACTAAACACTGGGAAAACCATCACTGGAAAAGACTTGGGTGTATGGGTGGACAGCAAACTCAACTTTAATAACCAGTGCTAGGCCGCTGCTGCCAAGGCAAATAGAACCATGGAAGCATTAAAAGAGGCATAGATGCTTATGATAAGAACATAGTTTTGTCTGTATACAAGTCACTAATTCAGCCACATTTAGAATACTGTGTATAATTTTGGTCTTTGGTGTATAAGACGGACATAGTTGAACTAGGACGTATGCAGACAAATGCAACCAAGGTTATTAAGGGAATTGGTGCACTGCAATTCCAAGACAGGTTATCAAAGTTAGGGTTATTCAGTTTGGAATAATGAAGGTTTAAGGGCGATCTTATTACAATGTACAAATATAAGAAGAAACAGTATAGAGATCTTATTAAGGAACTTTTTACATATAGACCTTCAACGATGACAAGGAGGCACCCTCTCCTACTAGAAGAAAGATGGTTTCTCAGTCATCATAGATGGCGATTCTTTACTCTAAGAATAGTGAAATTACGGGACTTTCGGGAACATAAACATCACAGTAAAAGATAATGCCTTACCAACACCAGGTCAGATTACCAGTGCACCGCAGGATGCAGCAAGCCTCCATGATAAAGGCGGGGGCAGCACATGTGCAAAATACTAATGCCGACAGCCACTCACTAACCTACCAATTCTTGGAGGGGGTGGCTGTGTAGTATTATGCATGCACACCGATGGAGTTGTGAGCTTGCGTATTTTGGCCAAAATATCGTCCAATACCTCATGTGGTGTACTTATCTTATATACTATTTTTCATCTTTTTTGCACATCTTTTTGCAGGATGCAGCCAGGCCTCTTTAGTGTTGGCTGGGTGAATTGGGGCGTCTGTCCTGTGGGGGTGCATGTATATAGTTCTGGGCAACCCGCCTGATCTAATACTATGGGCGTCATCAATACGCTGCAAGCAAGACATCAATAGGCTGCAAGCCAGACACTGTGTATCACACATATCTGTGTGACTGGCGCCCTATGCAGACTCCATCGGTGTGCATGTATAATACTACACAGCCACCCCCTCCATGAATTGGTAGGTTAGTGAGTGGCTGTCTGCATCAGTATTTTGCACATGTGCTGCCCCCGCCTTTATCATGGAGGCTTGCTGCATCCTGCAGTGCATTGGTAATCTGACCTGGTGTTGGTAAGGCATTATCTTTTACTGTGATGTTTTTTGAAATTATGTCCAATGTTCACCATTTTTAATATTCAGACTTTCGGGAACATCATATTGTAATTGTTGATTTACTAAACAAGTTCAAGTATGGCCCGGATGCTTTTGTTGAAAAATATATTACAGGTTATGGGAACTAGATTCTGTGATAGGACGTTCATCCAGGGAACTAGTCTAATTGCCATTAGTGGAGTTGGGAAGGATTTTTTCCGTTAATAGGGGGCAATTAGCATCTGCCTCATGGGTCTTTTGCCTTCCTTTGTATCAACATGTTAGGTTATAGGTAGAACACAATGGATGTCTTCTTTCAATGTACTGTGTGGGGAAATGTATTGTCAGGGGGAATCATACTGTACATCATGCTGTGTGTAATAGGACCGTGGGGGCATCATATTGAGTGTGATAGCCACTGTGGGGCCATGAAAGTGGTATCATACTGTGTGTAGGCATATATGAGGAATTGGACTAGATTAGAATACTGGCATTCGAGAAAGAATGTCACACCGATTGTACTCCCGGGATTATGGTGTGCTGTGTAATAATATATGGTAGCAGGACCCCTCTAGTCTTCATTCCAGGTATACTAACTGCTCAGTGTTACATTGATTTGGTCGTGGAACCAGTGATATGGACATTTCTTAAACGTGCCTCAGTAACTATTTTTCAACATGGAAATGTTAAGCTACATGTTGCAGGTGCTACTGTGAGCAGCATGCTTGACTTAAACATGATACCATGGCCAGAAGCATCTCCGGATTTGACTCCCATCAAGCACTTCATTGGTCGAGCATTGCAAAAGGAGTTGCCGTCAGCAGATCTTGATGATTTGTGTGCCCAAGTGCATTCATTATTCCTCTCTGCTCTGCCTTGCTCACCGCTCCGGCGGTTCCTCTCTGCTCTGCCTTGTCCACCGCTCCGGCGGTTTCGCCCTGCTCTGCCTTGCTCACCGCTCTGGCGGTTCCTCCTGCTCTGCCTTGCCCACCGCTCCGGCGGTTTCGCCCTGCTCTGCCTTGCTCACCGCTCTGGCGGTATCTCTCTGCTCTGCCTTGCCTACCGTTCCAGCGGTTCCTCTCTGCTCTGCTTGTCTACCGCATCTGCGGTTCTGTTCCTGAATCCCAGTTTGTACTGGACCCTATCCAGCCTGCGCTCCAACCTGCTAGTGCCTCCCTGTCTGCACTCCAGCCGTGTTTGCCAGTACCCCCCTGTCTGCATACCAGCCGTGCCTTGCCAGTGCCCTCCTGTCTGCATACCAGCCGTGCTTGCCAGTATCCTCTTGTCTGCACTCCAGCCGTGCCTGCCAATACCCAACTGTCTGTGTGCCAGCCTAACCTGCCCGTTCCTGCATTCCCCGGTGTGGGTCAACAGCTGTGACCGGGGTCTAACCTGGAGTAGCACCTGGTCCCTCTGCTCGGTTCCTCCTTGGTTCACGGAGTCGTTAGCCTCCGTGCGACCTTTGTCGGATCGGGTAGATACTTAGTTATGCCCCTCCAGGCACTCCTCGGTTCATGGTACAGTGGGATCACTAATCACGCTCACGCCAGTCAGTCCAGGCACGAGTGTAACAGTTTTATTTATGTTGTATCGTGTTTGAAGGTTGCCTTTTCCTGATGGCAGGTTTCAGCTCTTTCCAAAGATGCTCAATAGGATTTAGGTCAGGGCTCATAGAAGGCCACTTCAGAATAGTTGAAAGTTTTCCTCTTAGCCGTTCTTGGGTGTTATAAGCTGTGTGTTTTGGGTCATTATCCTGTTGCAAGACCCATGACTGAGACCAAGCTTTCTGACAATGGGTAGCACATTTCTCTCTAGAATCCCTTGATAGTCTTGAGATTACATTTTACCCTGCACAGATTCAAGACACCCTGTGCCAGATGCAGCAAAGCAGCCCGAGAACATAACAGAGCTCCTCCATGTTTCACAGTAGGGACAGTGTTCTTTTCTTGATATGCTTCACTTTTCCATCTGTGAACATAGTGCTGATGTGCCTTGCCAAAAACTTCAATGTTTGTCTCATCTGTCCATAGGACATTCTCCCAGAAGCTTTGTGGCTTGTCAACATGTAGTTTGGCAAATTCCAGTTTGGCTTTTTTATGAAATTTTTTTCAACAATGGTGTTCTCCTTGGTCGTCTCCCATGAAGTCCACTTTGGATCAAACAACAACGGATGGTGCGATCTGACACTGATGTTCCTTGAGCATGAAGCTCACCTTTAATCTCTTTAGAAGTTATCCTGGGCTCTTTTGTTACCATTCGAATTATCCGTCTCTTTGATTTGTCATCAATTTTCCTCCTGCTGCCACGTCCAGGGAGGTTGGCTACAGTCCCATGGATCTTAAATTTCTAAATAATATGTGCAACTGTAGTCACAGGAACATCAAGCTACTTGGAGATGGTCTTATAACCTTTACCCTTAACTTGCTTGTCTATAATTTTCTTTCTAATCTCCTGAGACAACTCTTTCCTTTGCTTCCTCTGGTCCATGTTGAGTGTGGTACACACCATGTCACCAAACAGCACAGTGAGTATCTGTAGCCCTATATACAGGCCCACTGACTGATTACAAGATTGTAGACACTTGTGATGCTAATTAGTGGACACAACTTGATTTAACATGTATCTGTTGTCACATTATTTTCAGGGGTACCATCATTTTTGTCCAGGCCTATATCATGAGTTACATTTTTTAAAAACTTCTGTGGAAGCAGGGTTGAAAAGCAATGTCTGACTTCCATTTGTTCATTTTCATAGATTTTTAATTTATTATTACTTTTGTCAGATTCAAATTATTTCTGTGACCATTGTGGGTTTTTCCTTTCATTAAACGAGGAGTACCAACAATTTTGACCACGTATGTATGTATGTACAAACACACACACACACACACACATATGTATATATATATATATATATATACACATACACACATACATACATATATATATATATACACACACATATATATACACACACACATATATATACACACACACATATATATACACACATACATATACATACATACACATATATATACACACACATACATATATATATATAGTGATGTAGCAGACATCCCTTTAATGGTTTGGTGTGTTTTTGAATGACCATGTACCTTCCTCTTTAACGGACTGGTCACATGACTGTGACATCACACAGGTCCTTATGCACACAGAGGGTGTGGACACATGACTCTGACATCAGTTAAGGTCCTATCTGTGTGTGTGCTGCAGTATATATAAACCCTGTGTGATTTGTGACAGGTGTGTTCCGGTGTGTAGGAGTTCCTGGGTGTTGGGAGCTCCTGTGTGGGCACCGTGTGAGCGGCACGAGGCTGTTCCCTGTGTGTGGGGAACACCGCTCGTGGGAAGCCTAGTGAGGCCTGGTGGACTCCGGTGGAGGTGAAGCCTGGATCCCTGTGAGAGTGTGGGGGATGCCAGTAAGCCTCGGAGTGCCACACAAGCACACAAATTTTGGGGTCCATTTTTTCTTGTTAGCCCTGTGAAAATAAAAAAAATTGGGTCTAAAGTAACATTTTTGTGAAAAAAGTTAAATGTTCATTTTTTTCTTCCACATTCAAAAAATTCCTGTGAAGCATCTGAAGGGTTAATAAAGTTCTTGAATGTGGTTTTGAGCACCTTGAGGGGTGCAGTTTTTAGAATGGTGTCACTTTTGGGTATTTTCTGTCATAAAGACCTCTCAAAGTGACTTCAAATGTGATGTGGTCCCTAAAAAAATGGTTTTATACATTTTGTTGGAAAAATGAGAAATCGCTGGTCAACTTTTAACCCTTATAGCTCCCTAACAAAAAAAAATTTTGGTTCCAAAATTGTGCTGATGTAAAGTAGACATGTGGGAAATGTTATTTATTAACTCTTTTGTGTGACATATCGCTCTGATTTCAGGGCTTAAAAATTCAAATTTTGAAAATCGCAAAATTTTCAAAATTTTCGCCAAATTTCCATTTTTTTCACAAATAAACGCAAGTGATATCGAAGAAATTTTTCCACAATCATGAAGTACAATATGTCACGAAAAAACAATCTCAGAATCAGGGGGATCCGTTGAAGCGTTCCAGAGTAATTACCTCATAAAGTGACAGCGGTCAGAATTGTAAAAATTGGCCCGGTCATTAACGTGCAAACCACCCGCGGGGCTTAAGGGGTTAAAGAGAACCTGTCACGTCCTAGCTGCCCTCTACACTGCCCCCATAGCGTTGGTAGTGACGCAATGTGCATCACTAGCAAGCTGTTTTCATGAAAATCACTGCAGCTATAATGAATTTATAACGTTTAATATACTTATATCTAGGGCCGGCTCCAGGTTTTTCTGGGCCCCGGGCGAGTCTCAGTGGGCCCCTCTAACACATACCACGATTCATGATGCACAGATACCGCAGAGAAATCTATATATATAGTACAATGCAAAGATTTCACTTCTTACATTACATGAGTGATATCTACTGTAAATTCTACAATAGCTCAGAAGCCGGAGAATCCTCGCAGCACACAGTGCAGACCGTACAATATAGTCCTCCATACAGTATTATGGGCACCACTAAGTCCTCCATACAGTTTTATGGGCCCCATTATATATTGCTCCATACAGAATAATGACCCCACATAGTCCTCGTACAGTATAATGGGCACCACATATCTCCATACAGAATACTGGCCCCCATATAAGGCCGCATACGGAATACTGGCCCCCATATAAGGCTCCATAAAAGAATACTGGCCCCCATGTAAGGCCCCATACGGAATACTGGCCCCCATATAAGGCCCCATATGGAATACTGGCCCCCATATAAGGCCCCATACGGAATACTGGCCCCCATACGAAATACTGGCCCCCATATAAGGCCCCATACGGAATACTTGCCCCCATATAAGGCCCCATAAAGGAATACTGGCCCCCATATAAGACCCCATGAAGGAATACTGGCCCCCATATAAGGCCCCATACGGAATACTGGCCCCCATATAAGGCCCCATACGGAATACTGGCCCCCATGTAAGGCCCCATACGGAATACTGGCCCCCATATAAGGCTCCATACGGAATACTGGCCCCCATATAACGCTCCATACGGAATACTGGCCCCCATATAAGGCTCCATACGGAATACTGCCCCCCATATAAGGCTCCATACAGAATACTGGCCCCCATATAACGCTCCATACAGGATACTGGTCCTCTTATAAAGCTCCATACAGGATACTGGCCCCCATATAACGCTCCATACAGGATACTGGTCCCCTTATAACGCTCCATACAGGATACTGGCCTCCATATAATGCTCCATGCAGGCTGTTACCCCCCACATAATGCCCCATACAGGCTGTCTCCCCCCTTATAATGCTCCATGCAAGCTGTTACCCCCCACATAATGCCCCATACAGGCTGTCCCCCCACCGTATAATGCTCCATGCAGGCTGTTCCCCCCACATAATGCACTAAGCAGGCTGTCCCCCCCCCTTATAATGCCCCATGCAGGCTGTTCCCCCCTTATATTGCCCCATGCAGGCTGTCACCCCTCCTCTTTATAATGCCCCATGCAAGATGTCACCCCCTCTCTCTATAATGCCCCAAACAGGATGTCACCCCCCCTCTTTATAATCCCCAATCAGGATGTCACCCCCCCTCTTTATAATGCCCCATTCAGGATGTCACCCCCTCTCTTCATAATGCCCCATGCAGGATGTCACTCCCCTCTGTTTATAATGCCCCATGCAGGATGTCACCCCCTCTCTTTATAATGCCCCATGCAGGATGTCACCCCCTCTCTTTATAATGCCCCATGCAGGATGTCACCCCCTCTCTTTATAATGCCCCATGCAGGATGTCACCCCCTCTCTTTACAATGTCCTATGCAGGATGTCACCCCCCTCTCTTTATAATGCCCCATGCAGGATGTCAGCCCCCCTCTCTTTATAATGCCCCATGCAGGATGTCACCCCCTCTCTTTATAATGCCCCATGCAAGATGTCACCCCCCTCTCTTTATAATGCCCCATGCAGGATGTCACCCCCTCTCTCTATAATGCCCCATGCAGGCTGTCACCCCCTCTCTCTATAATGCCCCATGCAGGATGTCACCCCCCCTCTCTTTATAATGCCCCATGCAGGATGTCACCCCCCCTCTCTTTATAATGCCCCTGCAGGATGTCACCCCCCCTCTCTTTATAATGCCCCATGCAGGATGTCACCCCCCCATATTATGCCCCATGCAGGATGTCACCCCCCCCCCATATTATGCCCCATGCCTCCATACATTAAAAAAAAAATCAAATACTCACCTCCCTCCTCACCTGCTGCAGCTGCTCGGGTCGGGACTCCAGCGTTGGCGGCGTCTTTCCGCTCTGTGCTCCCTGTGACAGCTCAGGGGGAGGGCGCGGTGGAAAGACTTCATCGCACCCTCTGACCTGAGACGTCACAGAGAGTGCAGAGCAGAAAGACGGCGGATCTGCAGAGGCACGGGGAGAGGTAAGTATCCGGCTGCCGGGGCCCTGAGCAAGCGGGGGAGAAGGGCGGGCGCTGACACCGCTCTCCTCCGCCCATAGCCCAACGGGGTGCGCGACCGCCAGTGGGCCCCCCTGCCTGCTCAGGGCCCCGGCACTTGCCCGGGTGCGCCGGGTGCTGACGCCGGCCCTACTTATATCCTACCTGCCTTTTCAATCATAGGGGCGTGCTTGTCATATTCAGTCAAGGGCGAGCGCAGCATTCACTCACTGCTGGCGCCGTCCATGTATTTGAATCCTGTTCCTGACCAGCGCTGATATTGTGGGACGCAGGCGCACTTGTAGATGTCCGGCCGCCTGCGCAGTGAGGCTCTGTGATTACCAGATTCACTGCGCATGCTCTGGGAACATAGCGCGTTAAAGCGCATGCGCAGTGAGGCTGTGTGATTATGACTTTTTCTTCACTTTGAAAATTGTTTAAGTTGGCTGAGGGACTGGGTGGTTTACCTAGGACAAGGAATGGCCATGTGTAAGAAAAACCGCTACTGATTGTAAATTACAGATTCTGTTAACTACAATAAATAAGTTGGTTAACAAGAAACACTTTGATATAGTGCACTACACAATACAGTTCTCTTTTACACACTGTATAGTTTGCTAAAAGGCACACGTTTTAGTGGGAGAGGCCGAAAAATGAACGAGTAATACAACCGTTTATGGATGCTGTAGTGTGGACCCCTAGAGTCAATTCTCCTGGTGGGCCCTAGGCACCCCAGTCCGACCCTGTATGAGGCCTTTACATGGTATCAACGCCTGCGATGAGAACGCCACATCATAGTAATAGCAGAATCACAAATATAAGATTATATGAACAGATTAAAGCAAGATTTCTATTGCTGGCTGCAGAATGAGTTAACTGGGATATCATCAGTGAGTTTGATCTGACTGGAGAAGTAACTACTTTTGTTTTTATTCTTTTGAGCTCCATTCAGCTAATTTATGATTTATCACCTTCCCTGAGCATACATGGAAATCATGGGGTCCCATAGCAGAAGTAATAATTAAGCCCCCACAAAAAAACATTAATATTCAGCGGGGTCACAGAAGAGCATACCTCACAAGTTTGCAACCCTTCCATAGTAATTTTGCCCCAATTGAAGCCCCCTAGTGTTCCCACGTACTAAGATACTCCTTTAATGGCCAAAAATGTGCCCCCAAACACAGTAAGATACCCCCACAGTGAATTTCTCCACTGTACCCTCCACACATACAGTATGATGACTCTACAGTACCCCCGCAAAGTATGATAAACCCCAGTGACCTCTACACAGTATGATGGCCCCCGCATAACCCTCCACACAGTATAATGGACCCCGCACAGCCCTCCACACTGTATAATGGTCCTCATACAGTGTAATGGCCCCCACTATCCACCCAAGCAGTATAATGACCCCCATCAGCCACTTATACAGTATAATGCCCCTCACCACACAGCCCTCCAAATAGTATAATGGCCCAAACACAACGCTCCAAATAAAATAATAGTCCTCACATAAGCCTCTAAACAATATAATAGTCCCCACCCAGCCCTCCAAATAATATAATGGACCCCACATAGGCCTCCAAATAGTATAATAGTCCCCATACAGCTCTTCAAATAATAGAACGGTCCCCACATAGCCCTCCAAATAGTATGATAGCCTGACACATAGCCATTCAAATAGTAGTATAATGGCCCCCACAGAGCACTACAAATAGTATGATGCTCCCCACATAATCCTCCAAATAGTAGAATGATGGCCCCCACATAGTTCTCCAAATAGTATGATGGTCCCCAAGACAGCCCTAAAATTAGTATTTTAGCACCCCAAATATGATGATGCCCCCCAAATAACCCTTCAAATAATATGATGGCCTCCAAGTAGCCCTACAAATAGTATCATGGCCTTCCAGTTTGCCCTCCAAATAATATGATGGCCCTCACAAACTACTTATTAATTAAAAAAAAAATACTCACCTCTCCCCATTCCCCTGCTGTTCTGGTCTTTGCAGCATGTGGTTTGAAACTATGCTCAGCTCGGCACAGTGGACGCGATTTTGGGACGTTATCACGTCCACTGAGCTGAGACATCAGAAGCACAGAGGAGAATGATGGAGGAGGGAGCAGACGGTTCCCTCCTCCATCATTCCTTTCAATTGTATCTGCATCCAGAATGTGGATACAGTTGAAAGTGTGATGCTGGATGCGGGGGGCCCGATGCCTGTGCTGACATCGCCACCTGTCTCACAGTTGCAAAGCAGCTGCGGGGTCTGCCGTTATTAGCGGTATGCCAGTGCCATTGTTATGTGACATGAGCCCCGGGAGAGCCAGTGCCGAGACAGCTGGTACAACACCAACACCGAAGGTGAATATAAGTGTTATTTTACTGGGGAGAAACATAGGGATTTAGAAGGGGTTGTCTGATTAGTGGACATCCCCTTTAAGTAATCAAGTTCATTAAAGGGGTTGTCCACTACTGCACATCCCCAGCTTATTACATTTAGGACTTCAGCACCGCTTTTTCCGGACATTGCTATGACTTGTTATGTCCTCTGCAGCCAATTAGCAGATGTTGGTCAATAGTCTGTCAGGACGGACATCTGCTCTGAAGAAATAGAGTTTTTGAGACTTGTAGACATTATGGAATAACGTCCATAAAAATATCCCAAGCCGGTATTGGTCCTCCAAGAAGCATGAAGCCCTCGCTGCTACTAACTTACTCCCATACCTGGATCTACCTAGATGATGAAAACACTTGGACTGTAAGGTACAAATCAGGTGAAATTATGAAACCTGGAGGGAATGTCACTTCAGGTTGTGCGTAGATATCTGTAGATAGAAGTCGTTATTTATCCGCCATTAATGAAATGTTTTGTCCATTTTTGCTCCACAAATCTGAGGCCGATGAATGGGGGAATGGCACCAATGCTATGGAGAATGCCTTGAAAATTGAAAAGGGCGTAAATAAGGCTCTGCTGGACCTCCACAAGATTGCTATGGACCATGCGGACCCTCATGTAAGTGACTCCCCCATAGCGTATAGATACCGCGTGTTCATTTTATAAAATATCCTCCATGAAGGAACAGTTCATGTATCTTCTGTGACCTCCATATTGTGCTGTTCCTGGAAATGTAATACCACCTGACTACTAGATGTCACGTTCCCCTTTATAATGGGGGGTGTTCCAACACAAGCTGCATATTATGGCACTGTTATAAAGCTATGGGACAATTCATTAGTGTATTTGCACCTTTTTTTTCTAGTTTTTAGTGTTTTTCATTTGCGCCTTGTTCTTCTTTTAATTTGCGCCTTTTTGAAGTCTGCAGCGTTCCCTTTTTTTTCATTGATCATTATGGGGTTTCCGGCTAATTATCTAATTGTGACTTTTTAAAAAGTTGTCACATTTTTACTCAAATATATTTCAAGTGATTTTGTGTTCTGTAGTCCGGGAGGTTTTTTTGCACAAACTTTGCAACATTTTAGCATGCCACTTTTTTGCGATACAAAGACACAAAAAGGTTTAAAGACAAAAAAAATACAGTTTTGATTTTGGGCAAAATCCATGAACCAGGTGCGCCACTTTCAGGAATTTGGCACAAAAAAATCAAATGATACAAAAGAGAAAAGGGACTTGAAAAAATACAATGTTGTATTGGGCCCTATGACGGCACAGCACAGATTTTAGTAAAGGTTTTGCAGGATTACTAAGAGGGGTTCACATGCTATCAATTGTTAAAAAAACAAGCAAAATGATGACTCGGACCCTCTGATTTTCGAGGTATAAGGCTACGTCCCCACAATGAGCTTCTAGTGAGTTTTAGATATAGCAGATTTTCTGCCCCATTAAGTAAAATAGGTTACTTGAATTTTTTTCGAAAATATACAGCATAAAAAACTCACCCAAAACTCATTGTGAGAACGTAGCCTAAGGGTATGTGCACATCATTTAGACGCCGGTGAGTTGTCCTTGGTGAAGCTCTGCCACCGGTGGTTTTCACTCTATACTTTAAAGGGAACCTGTCATGTCCCTAAACGCTATTAACCTGCAGATATGGGGTTAATCTGCAGGTTTATAAAGCTGCCGGGCGTCTTACTGAAAGGCCGGCTACCGGGAGGAAATGCACTTTATTCCCCACGGCAGCCTCCAGCTTTCAGTCATAGAGGCGCGGCCGGCGTGGCTTCAGTCATTGTTCAGTACATAGTGAGCGGCGGCTATAACCGCACCCTGGCACTGACTGACAGCCGGCTAAGCGGCCCCTGTAACCGCTCCCTGTAAAGACTGACAGCCGGATCTGTACTGATGTACTGCTGAGCTGTCAGTCAGTGCCGGGGCGTTGTTACAGCTGCCGATCACTGTATATTGAGCGGTGTCTGAAGTTGCGCCGGAAGCTTTAACCCCTTTCTGACATTGTGCATAATAATACGTCCCTGTGCCCTGGGCCTTATGGACCAGGTACGTATTATTACGACACAGGCTGTGCGGGATCAATCGCCACCGGTTGTCAGCTGATTTTGACAGCTGACACCCGGCACTTTAACCCCCTAAATGCTGCGATCGCAGCATTTAGCAAGTGAGTGGAGGGACAGAAGCACCTCTGCTCTTGGATCGGAGACCCTGCGCTGTCCTCACGGGGTCCCGATCGTTGCCATGGTGACACGATGTCATCATGACGACACCTGTGTCACCAGGCACCAGCAAGTTAGTTTGACCATGCGCAGTGCATGATCAAACCAGCTTGTGTCTGCAGCACTGACAGTTTACAAGGTATAGCAGTGATCCTGCACTGCTATACCTTAGAACTGCGATCAGCCTGCTGAAAGTGAAAGTCCCATAGTGGGACCAAGTAAAAAAAGTGAAAAAAAAGTTGTAAAAATATTTTTTTAAAAATAAAAAAATAATAAAAAAATAAAATATTATTATGAAGAAAAACAATAAGAGTACACATATTTAGTATCGCCGCATCCGGAACGACCTGATCTATAAAACTGTCCCACTAGTTAACCCCTTTACTGAACACAGTAAAAAAAAAAGAATCAAAAAACGGTGCTTTATCATCATACCAACGAACAAAAAGTGGAATAAAACGCGATCAAAGAGACGAATATAAATAAAAATTATACCACTGAAAACATCATCTTGTCCCGCAAAAAGCAAGCCACCATACAGCTCCATCAGCCAAAAAATAAAAAAGTTATAGCTCTTAGAATAAAGCGATTTTTTCTATGAAATAGTTTTTATTGTGTAAAAGCGCCAAAACATAAAAAAAGATATAAATGCAGTATGGCTGTAAATGTACTGACCCGAGGAATAAAGCTGCCTTATTAATTTTACCACACGCAGAACTGCATAAAAAAAACTAAAAAAACAATTACTGAATTGTTGGTTTTTGTTTATTCTGCCTCCCAAAAATCAGAATAGAAAGCGATCAAAAAATGTCACATGCCCGAAAATGGTACCAATAAAAACATCAACTTGTCCGCAAAATACAAGCTATCACATAACTCTGTCGACCGAAATATGGAAAAATTATAGCTCTCAAAATATGGCGATGCAAAAACTAGTCTTTGCAAAAAAAAAAGTTTAGTGTGTGACAGCTGCCAAATGTAAAAACCCGATATGAATCTGGTATCACTGTAATCGCACCGACCCGAAGAATAAAGTCATCTAATCACTTAAACCGCACGAGGAACGGTGTAAATAAATAAATAAAACCAATTCTTCACCTGCTGTTGGTTTGTTCATTCAGCCTCCCAGAGTTCGCAATATGGCTCTGCCCACATTTATCCTGTGCTCTACGCTCAGCGCTTACACCGGGGTTTCCATGTAAATCTCTGAAATACGTGATCCAGACGGAGCCTCCGGCGGAAGATTCCCTGTAATGAGGCAGATGGAGGCACCGTCTGGACTGTGATCCCACGGTGTCCGTCTTTTTATTAGGCGTGAATAAAAGTGCCGTCGGCCACAGTTTTGCGAGCCTCTGATAAAAAGAACACCGCTGAACAGAGGCCACACAGAGTCCAGAGTAATTAACAAATAAAGTAGCACACTGCAAGGCTAAGTATGTAAACATGAAATATGGAATATGAATAGCATTACTGCTGTAGAAAATAGAAATAAATGAGAAATCTTAGCACATAAATTGGCCAATTCATGTGTATCTGGCAGCTTCGGTAAGGCGTTTCTCAGTGCCAGGACCCTACCAATGTGAATACCTCTCTAAGGGACAGGTACACATGAATTGGCCAATTTATGCGCTAAGATTTCTCATTTATTTCTATTTTCTATAGCAGTAATGCTATTTATATTCCATATTTCATGCTTACATACTTAGCATTGCAGTTTGCTACTTTATTTGTTAATTGTATATGGAGGTAGCTTCTCCTAGTAAGCACCTGTTCACACCTATTTCTCGTATTAGAAGTGCCATCAGTTTTTTCTGTTTACAGAGTCCAGAGTTAGGCCGGTTTCACATGTCCTGATATTTCCAGTATCGGAAAAACCGGTACGGGAGATATACGTGTCCATGTGCACCTGTGTGGCAACCGTGTGCCGCATCAGGAGCGCACATTCCGCCACCTGGGAATCAGCAGTACAGTTACCGCTGTTCCCAATCACCGGGTGCTGAATGCTGCCCTCATCATTGTAACCTGCTGGCGCTGTGATCAGCACAACCAAGGGACAATGATGAGAGTAGTAGTCAGCTCCCGCTGTGTCCTAGTGTAAAAATAAGAATAAAATTAAAAAATCCTTATACTCACCTGCCTATCAAAGTAAAAGTGAAGTACCCATAGCTCTTTCTTACATTCAAGCATCTGATGCTGATGCTCAGTCTATGTAGATGGCATCTTAGCTGTTGCTAGGCAACTTCCTTATAAGGTGAGATGCACCTGTAAGATTCCATCACAAGATTCCATCATGACATCACTGCTATTATGACATCATAATTCACAACCACTACTTATACAAGCGTTTACACTTCAGTGTCACTTTGATACCCCGGTGTCATTGTTGTCAGTGTTTAGCTACTTATCTAGTGATATACTGATTGCGCATTTCATTGAAATGTCTGGAATTTCTCCAGACAGACTTCAGGAGTTGGCACTACTCCAGGGGATTCTTACCACCTATACCCCTAACTGTGTGCTACCACTACCCGATGGCGTCCTCAGCTTCACTTACCGGCTGGTTATGGAGCTTGTACGGGACTGCTTGACCAAATACTACCAAGGTCGTATTACCTCAGAATATCTTCAGCATTTACAGCAGAACATCAGGACATTAGTACAACAGGTAAATAGCAGACAATCTGCACAAATTATTATTATTATGTCTAGTTGGTCTCCCTTACTGTATAGTGGTATTATTGGTAGTAATAAAATTTAGACTTTCTTCAGTGTCAGGCAGGGTCATATTTGTAATAGAGATCCTCATTTTGGGAAGAGGGTGTAAAAGTGCAGCATGAGCCTGTATGATTCAAATGTCAGGGCTAGATTTCATTCCTAGTCCAGTCCTTGTCCCTTAGTAAAGACACTTCATTTAGCACCTTAATCCGGATTTCTTATAAATATGTAATTATGATTTTTATTGTGTATAACAAATATTAATAATTTATCTCAGACCATAGAACTAGCCTCACTGATTAGAAATGTAAAGTACCCACAGTTCTTTCTTACATTCAAGCATCTGGTACTGATGCACAAACTATGGTTTTGCCACCTTAACTATTGCTAGGAAACTTCCTTTCACGGTGAGATGCCCCGTTAAGATTCCATCACAAGATTCCATCACGACATCACTGCTATTATGACATCATAATTCACCACCACTAATTATACAAGTGTTTTTATGCTGTATAAAAAATAATAATAATAATAATACAAATCAAATAATAATAATTGAATACAAGTTTATTTACAGAAAATTGTTCTTTAGATCGACACCAATATAATATATAAAATGTACCAAATGTGTAGTAATTGTAGCTGCAGATAGACAGGAGTAAAATGGTGACATAAATGGCCTCCTCCATTCTGCACTTTCTCTCATGATTTTCCTTTTGTATTTATTTCCATCTTTATAGGCTGAAGAAAAAGCCCAAAGTGGAAAATTGGCCTTTTTTAAACAACTGGCCCAAAATGTCCTGAATATACTGGAGAGTCCGGCCCGCTCACTGGAGCACCTGGTAAGGAGCCATCATCTTCTATATCACATGTCCTTGTCCCCTCCAGGCAGGCACAGGATATTTCATGACCGCCTGTCCCTGCGGCTCCATCATGTGTGATGGCAGTCTGTACTCAGCGGTGGGAGTTTGTATTTCTGCCTCTGTTTTGCTCGATCATCACAATCTTCCTTCTTGTAAATGCTGCAATTCTGATAACAGAGATCAGTTGTATATACAAGTACCTTATATATTATTGTTGATTTACTGGAGGGAGTGGCTGTGTATAGTCCGTCCAATACTGAAATTACCAGTAAATCCAATGTTTAGTCCTTCCTATCTATTGTATATGATAATTTAGTATTTGTGAAATGTTATACTAATTGTACATATTATAACCATCAGGAAACATCCGAAGGTGACTCCGAAGAGGGGCAAACCGTGAACATGCCTGACCCTAATATTAGTCAGTTAGAGCTAAAAACTGATCTGATTGAAGGTAAGCCGATCATCTAATATTTTACATTCAAATATCCAGATATTATAGAGAATGGCAGAGAATATGTAGATTTACTCTTCATTCCCTGTAATGGAGAGGGATCATGTAATTCTACTTCACGCCTGTGTGGTCTTCTCGGCTCCAAAATGAGGGTCATAGATCCCCAATCATGTAATTGTTCAAAAATACCATATTTTGAAGACTATAAGATGCACCGGACCATAAGAAGCAGGTGAAATTTTGGAGCGGAAAATAGGAAAAACATTTTTTTAATAAAATGGTGGAGCAACTTATAATCCAATTTTGTGGTAACTTTTCTAGGGGAAAGGCGGCGGAAAGATGGCAGCAGCAGGAGTGGGGCGATGCTGCACTGAAGTCCCTGCACTTCCATGGTTTTCAATCTGGTGGACCTTGGGAAAATCTCCACCGGAGGTGGCGCATGCACAGATTGAGATCTCGGGAGACAAGATCTCAATCTGCATGCGCCATCTCCAGAATCCATTTTTCCGAAGTCCACCACACTGAAAATCATGGAAGTGCGGAGTCTCCGGCGACATTTTCTGAAAGCCCAGGGGCCGCTGCATCCTTGCACCGCCGAACACCCCCTCCTCCCAGCCTGGGGCCCACAGCATCGCCCCACTCCTGCCGCCGCCAGCTTCCTGCAGCAGTGACCCTGCGTCCTGGGGCCTCGCTTCACCGCAACCCCCCCCCCCTCAGTAAGCTACGTTGGGATAAGACGCACCCCCATTTTACAGAAAAAAGTGTGTCTTATAACTTGAAAAATACGGTAATCAGATCCTGAACAATCGCCCAGTGTATCTATCTCTGGATGTGCCATAAATACTGTATATTTAGTATGTGCAGAATACCAGATATCTAGTTTTTATATCATTTACAGAGATCTTGTCATGTCCTTCATTATATGGATGTGTTATATATTAAGTACTGATATAGACTGATACATGACATCTTTTCATTATTTTATCATTATTTTAGAAATAACTGTGTCGACGGCCAGTACTGATGGTGGAATATGTGAGACACCAGAGATCCACGAATCTGCCAGTGTAAGTATCAGAGGAGACGTCTGTTTATCATCAGATAACGGGGTATGAATTACACATATAATATTATACCCCAGATGACAATGGGATATCTTTGCTTTTATGTAGATCAGATCTATTGTGAGTAATGATGGCATTGTTATTCTGCCTCTTCTGTGTGATGCCCCTTATCATACCCTGCAGTACAGTGATATCTATGCATGGGGAATATCCCCTTAAAATATAATACTGTCTGTGGAGGGTCCGGCTTGCATCATGTCCTCTACATCTGCTGCAATGTAATCAGCGTGGACATAATATAGAGGAGAAGTTCCTGCATCTGGAGCTTTTATTTTCCTGCAGATTCTATGTCTTAATGTCATTTCTTATTATTTCTAGGCCTTGACCGGATCATTGAACTTGGAGACAAGTCCTAGTAAGACCGACTTTAAACCAATCAAACTGATCAGCAGTGGAGCTTATGGGTGAGCTTTATGTTTGCATAATATACATTTCCTAGTGTTCCTTATGACAATGCTTCTGTCTCTGTGCCCAGCCCGTACAACAGAGAAATGCTCTGAGTCCATACTGTCCACAAGAGATGAGCGAATCAGGCAAAATTCTAATTTGCTTGTTCACGTGGACTTGTGAAAATACGATTCAAGGAGAAATTAATGTCCCTTATTATGCTCTGGGGCCTCACCAGGCCCCAGAACATAATAAGCATAAGAAACATACTTATACTCCCCTTACTGCTCAATTCTCTAGCCCCTCCACTTCTCACCGTCACCCGTCCGGTCCTCACTGCCTCTTCAGTTTGCCACCGCTCACGCTATGCAAGGACTTCAGGCTTTGAGAAGGTCTGAGAGAGTTCTATGCAAGAGCATAAAAAGTCACAACATTGTGACACCGTGACTGTTCTTGCGCTTGTGCATAATCCTCCCAGATCTCATCAATGTTGGAAGTCCCGTCCCAGTATGAGAGGCATTTGGATTTCAGCATTAGCAGCAGAGATTTGAGGATGCGGCAAGGAACGGACGGTTGAGGCGGAGGGGCCGTAGAAGTGAGTATAAAAATTTGTTTATTTTTAAACTTTTTTATGGCCTTTCAAGATTTTGAAAATGGTGGCCAACGCTTGACATTTTGCTAAATCCATGAGTAAGCAAATTACAAAAAACAAAACAAACAAAAAAACAAAACGCCATTTTGGTGAATGCAGAATTTTGCAAAATCTGAGTAGAATTTAATTCCACTCAAATGTGTTAGCTCATGTCTACTGGCCACATCTATATGTCATTATTTAGGTCAGTTAGGACGTGACATAGATGAGGACCTCGCATAGGTCATCATTTATGTTGTGTAACTTGATGGATTTCTACATGGATTTCTAGTGACATCTAGTAGTAACCAGACAATCATGTGATGAGGTTTATAGACAAAATGTTAGTAAGAATTCATTATAAATCATGGATTTTCCTTCTCTCCAGAGCCGTCCACTTAGTGCGACACAAATACACAAGCCAGCTATTCGCTATGAAGAAGCTGGACAAGGAGAACGTGAATATTCCAAGAAGACTTGAACGTGCCTTTCTAGAGAGGGACATCCTAACATTTGCTGATTGTCCCTTTGTGGCCTCCATGTTGTGCTCCTTTCCAACTCCTCATCATCTGTGTATGGTCATGGAGTATGCAGCAGGTAAGTCATATCCATTGTGCCTATATCCAGCCTCAATCTGCTTATCTCTAGCATCTTCTCCATAATCTGAATGTGACCACATGGACGGTTACATGTCCATACTGCATTTACTATAAGTTATCTGTTACCAAGATGCCGGGAAAATCATTATCTCTGTGAAAGTCTCTGGTGAATGTCCTCACTGAGAATGGCAAAAATATCCACTGAGGATAAAAGGAGGATTTGACTCAATTCTAACAGTTTGTATAGATGAGCATTTCACAGAGTAATGAATAAGAGGCTTGCAGATGAGGCACGGCTCTGTCTTTTTATATTGGGTCACTCTGCTTTATACGCTCTACATTAGGCCTCTTTCACGCTTCAGTATTTCTGGTACGTGAGGTGACAGTTTACCACACGTACTGGAGACACTGACACATGTGCGCACATGTCAGTGTTTCCACGGACCGTGTGTCCATGTGATCCACACGTAGACATGTCTGTTTTTGGCCAGCAGGACGGATCACACAGACCCATTCAAGTCAATGGTTCAGTGTAAACACATACCGCACACGGATGCCATCCGTGTGACATGTGTCGGCGCCTGGGAATTAGCGATAAAGTTAGCGCCGGGTGCTAAACGCTGCCCTCATCATTGTCCCCTGCCGGCGCTGCGATCAGAACCAGCAGGGGTTAATGATGAGGGTTGTCTTCTCCCAGTGTATTTCTACCTGTAAAAATAAGAATAAAAAAAAAATCTATACCCTCACCTGTCCTAAATGTCCCCCACTGTAATCCATGAGACCGCTCAGCAGAGGAGCCGGGGAGAATGACTCCTGCAGCGAGCGGCCCCGAATCTGCGCTGAGCTCAGCGAGCGGTGTCCTGTCACTCACTGAGCTCAGCTGAGGTCTGGCGTCGCTCGCTGCAGGAGTCATTCTCCCCAGCTCCTCTGCTGAGTAGTCGCATGGATTACAGCAGGAGATACTTAGGACAGGTAGGTGAGTATAAGGGTTTTTTTTTATTTTGTTCTTATTTTTACAGGTGGAGACACCGGGAGCAGACTACAACTCTCATTATTAACTCCTGCTGGTGCTGATCGCAGTGCCGGCAGGGGAAAATGATGAGCGCAGCGTTCAGTACCCGGCTTTTGGGAATAACGCTAACTGTACACTGATTCCCAAACGCCGGTACGTGTGCTCCTGATGCGGCACACGGACATCTCCGACACAGGTTTTTCCGGTACCAGAAATATCCGGACGTGTGAAACCGGCCTTATACAGTATATAAAGCAAAACCACAAATGAGACTGCTAACACCTTTAACTAATTATATATTTATTTATTGCAAGATACATAGTATATATAGCTCATACTTTTTTGGCCAGAATAGTGTCTCTTTTTTGTATGAGTTACCTTGTTATTTTTAAATATTTATTCCACGTGACTAATAAAGATTCTGCTGTAGGAGGAGACTGTGGCAGTTTTATGAAGAACTATGGGTGTTTACCTGTCCCCTTGGCTCGTCTGTACATTGCAGAAACGGTTCTAGCTGTGGAATATCTGCACAGCTATGGTGTAATGCACAGAGACCTGAAGCCTGAAAAGTAAGTGACACTTGTAGTATAAGAAAGGGGAAAAAAGATATCGTTTATTATACAAACTATTTGCAACTTGGGGCTGACATCCTCTTTTTTTCACAGCCTCCTGATAACGTCAACTGGTCATATTCAAGTTACAGATTTTGGGCTTTCCAAACTCTGCCTCATGAGACCAACATCAGAGATCTACAAGGCTCCAATTGAGGACATCACCAGAGAGTTCCATGATAAGGAGGTAGGCAGGAACTTGTTCTTTACTCATCTCCTCCATTTCTCCTTCTCTTATACTTTCTCATCTAGAAAACGTTTCCACTGATGTTATTTGTCACAATTATGTTCTCTGATCATTATCTCATTCCTCTGTTTTTTCCAGATTGCTGGCTCCCCTCATTACATAGCCCCAGAAGTTATCTTAAAGGAAGGCTATGGAAGGCCAGCTGACTGGTGGTCAATTGGGATCATCCTATATACATTTCTTGTAGGACGTGTACCATTTTATGGGCCTTCCAAATATGACATTTACAGCCATATTGTCAGGGGTAAGTAAAATAATCTGATTGCTGTGTAATGTCATTGTTATTTGAATAGATTAGTTGTGTGATTTAGTTACTTTTGTTAATATAAAAGATTTTTGTTTTGATAAAATAAATTAAGATGTTTCATTTTCTGTAATATTTGCTTTTTATATGACAGATGACATATATTGGAAACTTACTAATTCGGCTTTTCCAGCCACAGCTCGGGATATCATCATTGAGCTGCTCAGAAAAGATCCAGCACAAAGACTTGGGACAGGTAATGTATATAATACTATTATTAATGACTTATTACACCTCTGTGAACAGAAAATGAATAATGAGGATCAGCACTGAGGTTTTGTTCTCTACCAGCTTGGCCATTCCCCATTCTTCATGCTAAGACTTTCAGTACATCTACTTCACTTCGGCTCTGTTACGTCAACCGTTCAGATTAACGCCCCCTTCACACGTCCGTATAAAATCAGTACTGAAACCAGTACCGGAAAAAAACAGTACTAGTGTCATCAGTGTTTTGAATCAGTGTGCCATCAGTGTGCCATCAGTGTTTTTCCGGTACGGCAAAGAAAAAGAAATGATAAAGTATCTCTTATACTTTGTAATGTTAAACAGATACAGCGTAAGGAAGGCACACAAATGGCACACGGATGCCATCTGTGTGATGTACGTGTTTTTCAGGGTCCCATAGACTTGTATTGGCACTTGTCATCTGTGCTGCCACAAAAAAACAGCAGCATAGATGATAATGGGTACGGGTGGCATACGTGAAAGAAAAATGGATGCCACATGTAGTGCAAACACTGATATGTGTAGGAGGCCTAAGAAACTTGTCTCTTTGACAATAACTATATCACTATTCATTGTTTTCCTTTTCAAGGAGGAGCAAATGAGATCAAATTTCATCCATTCCTGCGTAACTTAGATTTTGACAACCTTCTAAGTCAGAAGTCGCTGTTCATTCCTGATCTTGAGTCAGAAGAGGATACCATCTACTTTGACAGTAAGTAGAATGAGACATCATCTGCAGAAAGCTGCTGTGTGTCTTGTATTTCATTTTAAGTGAGAATCAGTCCCCACCTTGATTCATGATCAAATGGTGACTGTTCAGGACAAAGTATTATGCTAATAATCTCGATTAACTCTTGTACTTTTCAGCTCGATGTAGCAGACATCAACATATTGATTCAGATGAGGGGGACACAAGTGAAGATAATGACTGGCCGGAAAGCCAAAACTTTCTATCATCTTCGCATAGGCTTTCTAAAGTAAGTATGTGACCAATAAGATCCATACAACCTGTAATTAAAATAAAATTGTAAAATATTAAAATATTTTTTTTTCCTCTTTGTATTAGCTCTGTTCCATCCATACCAAGATGATGAACAATGAAGAACCCAAGTCACCTCCAGGGTATTCACCAGAAAGTGCAAAACAGTCAGACATGTGAGCAAATTATTTTTATGGGGTCCATTCTGATATGTGTTCACAACACCACATTCAAGACGAGTGTAAGTCGATACTAAATCCAGTATCGATGACCACATGATTGCTGATCACCATGTTTCTGACTTGTGATAACGCTGGTGATGAAAGTTGATAACTATGACCAGCTTTAATTTCCAGTTCATTACAGGAAAATAAATATTGCTAGTGATTCTCCATTCTTGCTGGTAGAAGAGGGTCTTGAGCACAGCATCCCCTTCATGTTATTCAGATGTCCTAATGGGCTTTGCAGACAGGTGTTGTATCCGTATCTATTGTTTTCACTTGTAATTTATATGTTTTTCTTCTACCAAACAGACAGAAAGATTCTCCCCCCTCTAAGTCTGAAGACAACCAGACGCAGAAAGATTCTCCCCCTTCTAAATCTGATGACAACCAGACACAGAGAGATTCTCCCCCCTCTAAGTCTGATGACAACCAGACGCAGAAAGATTCTCCCCCTTCTAAATCTGAGGATGACAACCAGACACAGAGAGATTCTCCCCCCTCTAAGTCTGATGACAACCAGACGCAGAAAGATTCTCCCCCCTCTAAATCTGATGACAACCAGACGCAGAAAGATTCTCCCCCCTCTAAGTCTGATGACAACCAGACGCAGAAAGATTCTCCCCCCTCTAAATCTGATGACAACCAGACGCAGAAAGATTCTCCCCCCTCTAAGTCTGAAGACAACCAGACGCAGAAAGATTCTCCCCCTTCTAAATCTGATGACAACCAGACACAGAGAGATTCTCCCCCCTCTAAGTCTGATGACAACCAGACGCAGAAAGATTCTCCCCCTTCTAAATCTGAGGATGACAACCAGACACAGAGAGATTCTCCCCCCTCTAAGTCTGATGACAACCAGACGCAGAAAGATTCTCCCCCTTCTAAATCTGAGGATGACAACCAGACACAGAGAGATTCTCCCCCCTCTAAGTCTGATGACAACCAGACGCAGAAAGATTCTCCACGCTCTAAATCTGATGACAACCAGACGCAGAAAGATTCTCCCCCCTCTAAGTCTGATGACAACCAGACGCAGAAAGATTCTCCCCCCTCTAAATCTGATGACAACCAGACGCAGAAAGATTCTCCCCCCTCTAAATCTGATGACAACCAGATGCAGAAAGATTCTCCCCCCTCTAAATCTGATGATGATAAGCAGAGGCAGAAAGATTCTTCCCCCTCTAAATCTGATGACAACCAGACGCAGAAAGATTCTTCCCCCTCTAAGTCTGATGATGACAAGCAGTGTTTCACTGCTGAAGGCAGACAGTCATCCATATTGTCAGGTATGTATAGCTCTATAGGTCATTCTATTGCAGCCTGTGTCAAAAAGTGTAATGTGAAAACAGCCCAACATTTCATTTTATAAAAATCCTCACTCTTAGGCTGTGTGCCCACGATGCGTTTTTCAAGCGTTTACGCTGCGGAATTTCTACAGCGTAAACACTTGGGAAACGCTTGGTAAACCTTCCCCCATGGTCTCCAATGCAATTCCGCACTTTCAATGCCCATGCTGCGTATTTTTCCGCAGCGTTTATGCTGCGCTCAAAAATACGCAGCATGTCCATTAATTTTGCGGACGCGCAGCGTAATCGCCGCCATTGACTTGCATTAGAACGCGCTAATTCCGCAAGACTGCATCTGTACTTGCGTAATTGGCGCTTTCTAATGTGCGGATGGTACCCAAGTCTGGAGGAGAGGAGACTCTCATCCAGACCTGGGTACCATAGAATCTGTAAAGAAAAGAATTTAAAATAAAAAATAAAGCTTATAATCACCTTCCGATGTCCTCCCAGTGTTTTGTCCACGCCGTCCGGTCTCTTGCAATGCTCGCGCTGTTGTGAAGGACCTGTCATGACGTCACTGAGTCATGTGACCCATCACATGACTCAATGACGTCACCGCAGGTCCTTCACAGCACCGCGAGCATTGCAAGAGACCGGACGCAGCAGAGATGACACCGGGAAGACACCGGAAGGTGAGTATAATCTTTTTTTTTTCATTTTTTACCATTCTTATTCTTTTTTTTAACTATTACTCGGTCACACTATATAAATCCATGCCGGTTGCATGGATTTAAATAGTGTGACCAACTTGTCAAGCACTTTTCCAAGTGATGCTCAAAATCGTTTGGAAAACTTCTTGAAAAAACGCATGCGAAAGCGCATGTAAAAATGCTGAAAAAACGCTTCTCTCTGGCAGAAAAAACGCATGTAAATCTGCATGTAAATCTGCATGTAAATCTGCATACGTTTTTTTCTGCCAGAGAGAGGCAAAAACGCTCTGCATCAAATCTGCTACGTGGGCACATAGCCTCATAGGTTATAATTTTTAATGCATAAGAAGCCATTCAGTCTTCTGCCAAACTGATTCTGAATACTGCACCCATGGCTCCATCTAGGCCTATACTGATCCTTATCACCTTAAGAATGCACTGAGGTTTTAGCTAACTTATTTTAAGATATTACTTGCAGGATGCCGCAGTGTTATCATGTTAATAAGGGGACATAGTTCCCTGGCTAGACACCACATATCGGAAAACCTACAGGTTTCATATTAATCAGTTCACAAGGCAATCTAATTCTCAGACCCTCAGGTGGTTTTATGTATATATGACATATTCTCTCTATTATGGTGCAATAATCAATTACCGGGACTACAGGGTACAAGAATAACAGAATTCTATATAAAGATACAAAGCTAATCTTTTAGGAGTTTATAATATACATCTTTTTCTTGTTTTTTTTATCAGAATCACCAGTTCAGGGGAAAAGAAAATCTGCATCGAAAGATCGACAAAAAACAGAGAAGGTAGAAGAGAGAAGAAGTAGAAGAGGTAAGTGTAACAATAAGCTCCATGTTGCATGATGTCAGTCAGTGAGAAGGAGTCATGTGGAGCAGATATTATCTGTAGGATTACTGACAATGACCCCGTACATCTGTATGGATACGACTCCTCTATCATCCTGTCACAGTGACACTACAGTAGTATCCTCTAATACATACATGTCAAACTCTGGCCCGTGGACCAAACCTGGCCCGCAGGGTGGTTATATTTGACCCACGACAACAGAACCACCACCACTATTTGGGGCCATTATTCTGTATGGAGGACAATGTGGGGCCCATTATACTGTACGGAGGACTATGTGGGGCCATTATTCTGTATGTAGGATTATGTGGGGTCCAAGTTTTTCATTTTGGCCCTCTGTGTGTTTGAGTGTGACATCCCTGCTCTAATATGTAGTCCCATTACTTACATTAGTTATGTCTCTTTGTCTCCTCTCACAGGTTCCACCTTCCGCCGGCTGATATCATCTTGCCGGCGTGGATTATCCAGGGTTGCTCGCTCCATCAGACAAAGCTGCATATTTGCTCCCTGTCATCGGAGCAACACAAACATCTCAATGTGAAAAACCCTTCATGTCTAGTGCCTAGTACAGCATGTCCACCATTAAAGATGCACCTGTGTGGAAGGACTTGTACCATCTACCTGTGGCCTTCTGACCAGCAAGTAACATCTGCAGAAGAAGGCCCTCCAAGAACATCTCTTCATTCTTCCATGTAATTCCTAATAAAAAAAAAACTAAAAAGAATCATTTCAAATTGATTAATGTCCCTTTGCATTTAATGTAATACTACTGACATTTAGGCATATCAGTACTAAACATCATATATGTCTGATGAGAGAATATCGTTTCCATGTTTCATGTTAATCCTCTAATCCTCAGCCAAAAGTGGAAGAGAAGACCAGTGATTCTGTTACATCTACGAATGACAGTCAATCCAGGGAAAAACACCTTCTGATCCATACATTTTTCAGGCACTCTGATCCTTTTACCTTCATGTGGCTCTACTTAAGGTTTATGTATAAGAACCAGTTGGATTCAGTACTGGGCATCCTGGGGGTCCCAGCAGCCACATCCCAATTGTTCAACTAAAAAAGACATACTGTATTATAGTGTGATATATATATATATATACACACTGTGTGCAGAATTATTAGGCAAATGAGTATTTTGATCACATGATACTTTTTATACATGTTGTCCTACTCCAAGCTGCATAGGCTTGAGAGCCAACTACCAATTAAGTAAATCTGGTGATGTGCATCTCTGTAATGAGGAGGGGTGTTGGCTAATGACATCAACAACCTATATTATAAGGTGTGCTTAATTATTAGGCAACTTCCTTTCCTTTGGCAAAATGGGTCAGAAGAGAGATTTGACGGGCTCTGAAAAGTCCAAAATTGTGAGATGTCTTGCAGAGGGATGCAGCAGTCTTGAAATTTCCAAACTTTTGAAGCGTGATCACCGAACAATCAAGCGTTTCATGGCAAATAGTCAACAGGGTCGCAAGAAGCGTGTTGGCCAAAAAAGGCGCAAAATAACTGGCCTTGAATTGAGGAAAATCAAGCGTGAAGCTGCCAAGATGCCATTCACCACCAGTTTTGCCATATTTCAGAGCTGCAATGCTACTGGAGTATCAAAAAGCACAAGGTGTGCGATACTCAGGGACATGGCCAAGGTAAGGAAGGCTGAAAAACGACCACCTTTGAACAAGAAGCATAAGATAAAACGTCAAGAATGGGCCAAGAAATATCTTAAGACTGATTTTTCAAAGGTTTTATGGACTGATGAAATGAGAGTGACTCTTGATGGGCCAGATGGATGGGCCAGAGGCTGGATCAGTAAACGGCAGAGAGCTCCACTCCGACTCAGATGCCAGCAAGGTGGAAGTGGGGTACTGGTATGGGCTGGTATCATCAAAGATGAACTTGTGGGACCTTTTCGGGTTGAGGATGAAGTGAAGCTCAACTCCCAGACCTACTGCCAGTTTCTGGAAGACAACTTCTTCAAGAAGTGGTACAGGAAGAAGTTGGTATCGTTCAAGAAAAACATGATTTTCATGCAGGACAACTCTCCATCACATGCATCCAACTACTCCACAGCGTGGCTGGCCAGTAAAGGTCTAAAAGAAGAAAAATAATGACATGGGCCCCTTGATCACCTGATCTGAACCCCATAGAGAACCTGTGGTCCATCATAAAATGTGAGATCTACAGGGAGGGAAAACAGTACACCTCTCGGAACAGGGTCTGGGAGGCTGTGGTGGCTGCTGCACGCAATGTTGATCGAAAACAGATCAAGCAACTGACAGAATCTATGGATGGAAGGCTGTTGAGTGTCATCATAAAGAAAGGTGGCTATACTGATCACTAATTTTTTGGGTTTTTGTCTTTGCATGTCAGAAATGTTTATTTCTATATTTTGTGCACTGATATTGGTTTACCTGGTGAAAATAAACAAGTGAGATGGGATTATATTTGGTTTTTATTAAATTGTCTAATAATTCTGCACAGTAATAGTTACCTGCACAAACAAATATCCTCCTAAGATAGCCAAATCTTAAAAAAAACCACTCCAACTTCCAAAAATATTAAGCTTGGATATTTATGAGTCTTGTGGGTTGATTGAGAACATAGTTGTTGATCAACAATAAAAATAATCCTCTAAAATACAATTTGCCTAATAATTCTGCACACCGCGTATATCTATATATATAATCGTCTTATCCCGTCTGTCTGTCTGTCTGTCGGGGAAATCCCGCGTCACTGATTGGTCCAGCAGCGGCCAATCAGCGACGCGGGATTTCAGAAAAAAGATGGCGGCCGTTAGAGGCTCATCTGCGGGACGGAGCTCAGTGGCGATGCAGCCGGGAGATGACTGGCGCGAGGCTCTCATCTCCCGGCCGCTAGCAGCAGAAGAACCCCGACCGGCGAGCAGCCGCTCATCTCCCGGCTTCTCGCAGCGGAAGTAGCCGCACAGGCAGTGGCGTTGACCTCCATGCGGCTAGGGTGTCAAGGGAGGACCGGGGAGCGGCGCTACGGGTCGGGATACTTCTGCTGCGAGAAGCCGCTCATCTCCCGGCTTCTCGCAGCGGAAGTAGCCACACAGGCAGCGGCGCTCCCCGATCCTCACCAATACGATTCTGCTCCCCGGTCCTCACCTATACGATTCGCTGATTGGTCGCGGTCTCTGGCCGCGACCAATCAGTGATCTTGGCGCAAAAGTTAAACACCGCTGTGCTGATTGGTCGCGGCCGCTGCCCGCGACCAATCACCGATTTGGACGCCACATTTAAATAGCGGCCACGACCAATCACCGATCTTGGCGCAACATTTAAACACTGCTGTGCTGATTGGTCACAGACGCTGCCCGCGACCAATCAGCGATTTTGGCGCCAAATTTAAACACTGCTGTGCTGATTGGTCGCGGACGCTGCCCGCGACCAATCAGCGATTTTGGCGCCAAATTTAAACAATGCTCTGCTGACTGGTCGCGGATGCCAGCCACGACCAATCAGCGAGATTGGCGCCAAATTTATACAACGCTCTGCTAATTGGTCGCGGACACCAGCCACGACCAATCAGCGAGATTGGCGCCAAATTTAAACAATGCTCTGGCGCCAAATTTAAACAACGCTCTGCTGATTGGTCGCGGCCGCCAGCCGACCGCGACCAATAAGCGAGATTGGCGCCAAATTTAAACACCACTCTGCTGATTGCGCCCAGTCGGCCGCATACATATTCTAGAATACCCGATGCGTTAGAATTGGGACACCATCTAGTATATATATAAATATATTCACTTGTGGAAAACCCTTTTAACTAGGGCTGTGGTGTCAGTAAGTCAAATTTCCAACTATAATAATTACTAATACCAAATATACTGCAACAAATAATAGTAAATATTCAGCAATTTATGCATGAAAATAATTTATAATATACAATATTAACACTATATAAGTATTTACATTTTTTTCTACCTGCAGTTGGAGTTGGTACGTTCTTCTGATACTAACTCCACAGCTCGGCTTTTCCTTCTTTCCTGCTCCTCTAACATAAAAGTACAGCAATTAATTACGACAAGTTAATCATTTAAATGCTGCTGTCAATCTCTGACAGCAGCACGTAAATGTAACCAGTGCCACTGCTTCCATTTACCAGCTCCCATCTGTGCCCTGTGACATGATCTCGGGGGCTGATGGGTCACTAGGACAGTGAGGGCCCTGTGCCCGCTGTCTTGGTGCTCCTCTGGAGCTCATCTATATGCTGAGCTTCAAAGGAGACCGAGATTTAGGCTACCGTCCCACTATCAGTATTTGGTCCAATTTCACCACAAATGGATTTTTTTCCCCATTTTTAGTACATTGAATAGTAAAATGAATCATTCAAAACTACAAGTAACCCCAAAGTCATGCCAGTTTCCATGGCCCAGAAGATTCTCTGAAGGAAGAGTGTCATTGGGTGACTGCTTCTTTGGTAAATACCATAAACATTAGCACTTAAAAAGGTCCATATGTCTGGAACCGTATAGATGATTTCGAAAGAAGCAAAAAAAAGCTCAGTGATAAGAAACAGATGATGGTTATTAATGGAACACACTAACTGGGTCACATTTAAAAGTGGTGTACCCCAGGAGTCAGTATTGGGACTTCTATTTAATACAATTATTAATGACCTTTTGGGGGGTATACAGAGTAAAATTTCAATATTTTCAGATGATCGTAAACTCTGCAAGGTTATCAGTACATAGGAGGATAATGTAATATTACAGAGGGATTTATGTAAGCTTGAGGTTTGGGCTGAAAAATGGCAATTGAAGTTTAATGTAGATAAATGTTCTTGCTTGGGACAAATTACAATGTACAATTATGTACTAAACACTGGGAAAACCATCACTGGAAAAGACTTGGGTGTATGGGTGGACAGCAAACTCAACTTTAATAACCAGTGCTAGGCCGCTGCTGCCAAGGCAAATAGAACCATGGAAGCATTAAAAGAGGCATAGATGCTTATGATAAGAACATAGTTTTGTCTGTATACAAGTCACTAATTCAGCCACATTTAGAATACTGTGTATAATTTTGGTCTTTGGTGTATAAGACGGACATAGTTGAACTAGGACGTATGCAGACAAATGCAACCAAGGTTATTAAGGGAATTGGTGCACTGCAATTCCAAGACAGGTTATCAAAGTTAGGGTTATTCAGTTTGGAATAATGAAGGTTTAAGGGCGATCTTATTACAATGTACAAATATAAGAAGAAACAGTATAGAGATCTTATTAAGGAACTTTTTACATATAGACCTTCAACGATGACAAGGAGGCACCCTCTCCTACTAGAAGAAAGATGGTTTCTCAGTCATCATAGATGGCGATTCTTTACTCTAAGAATAGTGAAATTACGGGACTTTCGGGAACATAAACATCACAGTAAAAGATAATGCCTTACCAACACCAGGTCAGATTACCAGTGCACCGCAGGATGCAGCAAGCCTCCATGATAAAGGCGGGGGCAGCACATGTGCAAAATACTAATGCCGACAGCCACTCACTAACCTACCAATTCTTGGAGGGGGTGGCTGTATAGTATTATACATGCACACCGATGGAGTTGTGAGCTTGCGTATTTTGGCCAAAATATCGTCCAATACCTCATGTGGTGTACTTATCTTATATACTATTTTTCATCTTTTTTGCACATCTTTTTGCAGGATGCAGCCAGGCCTCTTTAGTGTTGGCTGGGTGAATTGGGGCGTCTGTCCTGTGGGGGTGCATGTATATAGTTCTGGGCAACCCGCCTGATCTAATACTATGGGCGTCATCAATACGCTGCAAGCAAGACATCAATAGGCTGCAAGCCAGACACTGTGTATCACACATATCTGTGTGACTGGCGCCCTATGCAGACTCCATCGGTGTGCATGTATAATACTACACAGCCACCCCCTCCATGAATTGGTAGGTTAGTGAGTGGCTGTCTGCATCAGTATTTTGCACATGTGCTGCCCCCGCCTTTATCATGGAGGCTTGCTGCATCCTGCAGTGCATTGGTAATCTGACCTGGTGTTGGTAAGGCATTATCTTTTACTGTGATGTTTTTTGAAATTATGTCCAATGTTCACCATTTTTAATATTCAGACTTTCGGGAACATCATATTGTAATTGTTGATTTACTAAACAAGTTCAAGTATGGCCCGGATGCTTTTGTTGAAAAATATATTACAGGTTATGGGAACTAGATTCTGTGATAGAACATTCATCCAGGGAACTAGTCTAATTGCCATTAGTGGAGTTGGGAAGGATTTTTTCGTTAATAGGGGGCAATTAGCATCTGCCTCATGGGTCTTTTGCCTTCCTTTGTATCAACATGTTAGGTTATAGGTAGAACACAATGGATGTCTTCTTTCAATGTACTGTGTGGGGAAATGTATTGTCAGGGGGAATCATACTGTAC